>NC_135784.1:142076927-142376927 GCF_051106095.1 Pogona vitticeps | reverse complement strand
GAGAAGAAAATAGAGTTGGTAAAATCAAGGGTTGATTTAAGTGAAAACCAGAGACAATTTTGGGGAGGAATGAAATATCAAAATATAGGGTGACCTTGTCAGGATGAAACTGCAGGTAAGGTGGATCTCATCGAAGATTAGCTCACTGGCACGCTTGGCAGATGTTATTGCCACCAGAAACGCAGTTTTCAGGGATAATAATTTTAAATTACATGTGGCCATTGGTTCAAAGGGTGGTTTGGTAAGAGAATTTAGGACCAGCTGTAGAGACCACTGGGGCACAGGTTGTTGTGTTGGAGGGTGAATATTTTGGAGTCCTTTGAGAAATCTCTTAAAAGCTGGAAGTGAAAAAAGTTTTGCTGATTGAGAATGTAAAGGTTGATGGGCCACATTAGCTGATATATAAACTTTAAAGATTGAGTGTGACAGTCCTAAATCGAAGAGGTGTAGAATAAAGGTAAGTATTGTTCTGAGGGAAATTAGTACTGCAATCAAGTTCTGGGATTCACTGAATGAACTGAAAGATTTCCATTTCTTTTGATAGAGCTTTTGTGTGTATGGCTTTCAAGCTCGGTCTAAGACAGTTTGAAAGGCGGGAGCATCCTCCAACCTGTCAGATTCAGAGACTGGATGTCGGGATGAAGGATTGCTCGATTGCTCTGAGACAGGAGGTTGGGTATCGATGGTAGATAGAATATGTCAGTCGACATCGACCTCAGGTGGGTGAACCACCGTTATTGTGGCCACCAGGGAGCTATGAGTATCACATCGGCTTGGAATTGACGGATCCGAATGATTGATCTCTGAATCAAAGGGATTGGAGGGAACAGGTATAGTAGTTCTCCGGTCCAGTCTATCATGAATGCATCACCTTGTGATTTGGAGTCGGTGATGGCTGAAGGGCAATATCTTTGACACCTGGTGTTGTGCTCTGACACAAAAAGATCGATGGACGGGTGTCCCCATTGATGGCAAATGATTTCGAAGATGTGATTGTCTAATGCCCACTTGTGTGTTCGTGTAGGAAGTCGGCTTAAGTAATCTGCGATGTAATGGTCCTCGAAACATGAATAGCCACTGGAAAGATGTGGTGGAGATAACACAATTCCCATAATTCTATGGTGAGATATAGAAGTGAGAGGAGTGAGTACCTCCTTGTTTGTTCGTGTAAATACATTTGATGGAGTGGGTGAATCGATATGTGAAAATAGGCATCTTGTACTGTAAGTCAATCACAACGAACCAGTCTCCCTGTGAAAGAAGGGGAATAATAGTGTCAAGAGTTAACATATGGAATCGTCGAGGTTGAATAAACATGTAAAGGTTCCTGAGATCAAGGATGGGATGGAGTCCTCCATCTTTTTTAGGGACCATAAAGTATCGTGAATAAAATCCCTCATGAGATGACGATGAGGGGACTATGAGTATGGCTTGTTTTTGCAGGAGTGATGATACCTCTTCCTGAAGAGCCAATGAATAAGGGGTGGTCCTAATGATGCCTGAGAGTGGGGTAGTGAAGAATTCAATAAAGTAACTGTTTTGAATGATGGATAATGCCTATTTGTCATTGGTAATTTTTCTCCATGCTGGTAAAAAGGGGTGAAGTCTTGTTTGAAATACTGATGGTATAGGGTTATAGATACTGCTTACCATTTCTTTGTTGCTTCCGAAAGGGCTGCCTTGTTTTGTGATTGTTGATTTTGAAAGGGTTTAGCAGCAGATGTTGATGCTGTAGGGTAAGGTCTGTCATGAGGCTGTGGTCGAAATGAATGAAGTGGCTGTTGATATGGGTGATACTGTTGTTGGTAATATGGTTGTTTTCGATATTGTGTTCTCTGGTATTGATAAGGTTGTTGTGGTGTGTAGGATCTTGTGGTCTTCCTTATTTTGTGAATGTTTTCAATTAGTTCATCAGGTTTTCAATTAAAGAGACCGGTGGCGTCGAATGGTAGATCCTCTATTCTTGTTTTAGTATCGTCCAGGATGTTTGATGAATGGAGCCAGGCATGTCTTCTGAGTGCGATGGATGTAGCCATTGTCTTGGATGCTGCATCAGCTGTATGTCATGCAGCTATTCATTGTTGTTTTGCCAATGTTGATGCTTCTGTGTAAATATTGATTATTTCTGTTCTGGTGGTTTCTAGTGCTGTTTGAAGAAAGGGCAAGACCCAATCTCATAATTGGCGTTGATATGCCAGCATAGCTGCTTGATAATTAGCAACCCTCATTAGAAAGGAAGTGAGTAAAGCCTTCGACCTAAGATATCAATTTTGCATCCCTCTTTGTTAGTTGGTGCCACGGAAGACTTGTTCCGTATTGAGTTGATTCAACAACAATAGAGTTTGGTGTCAGATGTTTCAAAAGAAATGATGTGTCTGGTCAATGAGTTTTATAATGATTTTCCACCCTGTGTGGAATTTGAAGTGACAACAAGGGTTTGTCCCATGTATCCTTTATCAGTTCAAACATGGCTGGTATAAAACTCAAACTCAATGGAAGGGTTTTTTCTTGGTTTAAATTATCAAAGACTAAGTCCTTTTTCTGGGTGGTTGGTTCTTGAATGTCCAATTGAAGTGATTTAGCCATCCTAAGGATTAATTGAGAGTATGAAGTAAAATCTTCTGAGGGTGAGGGAGGGTGGTTCTCTCCAATATCAGATGTAGGGGCAGGAAAGTTAGGAGGTGATTCTCTGGATGCAGTGGAGACAGAATCTTGAGATGATGTAGAAGAAGTAGAAGGTGAACAATGTGATCTGGAAGTTGATGTTATTGGTACTGGTTCTCAGGATGAGTAGGTTGGTATCGGTTGTATTTCGGTGCCGGTGTGCAAAGAAGGACCTACATAGGTTGTGGATACATGTAGAGAAGAATGCTTTGTTTGCTTTGATTGTTTAGTCGGTATTGATGCTTCTGGTACCAAGATAGGTCATTTAAGGACAGATTTCGATGATGGATGAGTTGGTGCTTGATATGTGTATTCTGAGTGTTGTTGTCGCCTTGAAGGAGATGGTGATCTCAATGTTGAGTGCCATGATGGAGAGGCATGCTGAACACTCCTAGGCTTGTCATAATGCATAGTATCAGCACACATTCCCGGGTAATACGGGTCATAGTAATGTCTGTAATAATAGTCAGGTCTAGTAAAGTATCGGTACTGGTCAGGGTAATAGTACCTCTCTCCATGTCGAGGGGCATATTGAGATGGAGAAATATGCAGTCTCTTTTCTTTGTGCCTGCGTGGAGAATGTTGGGAGGATTCCGATCCCAACATTTGCATCAGTAATGCCTGCCCTGGTAAACGAGGGCTGGAATGGGCTGAGGCCGGGCTGGAGTGGATCTCAGCCTGTGATTGGCCTGTGCTAGGCGAAAGGCTAGCTACTGATGCAGCCTGTGCTGAAGTCAAAGTATGTTCATCCCTATTGGATGTTGAGACAGGAGCCTCTCCCAATGATTTCTCCAGAATTGGAGATTTATCATGCCCTTCTGTTAGTGGTATTTTCTTAGAAAGAGAATGCGCCACTTAAATGGTCCCTGAGGGGGCATAAAAATGGGAAAGAAAGGAAAAACCGATATTGTGGGGGAAGAGGGGGTAGAAAAAATGCAGGAAGATAAAATACTGTTGCGAAGGGGGAAAATAGAGGCTAATCACATAGGGAATGTCAAACAATAATAATTATAATATAATCTAAGATAATCAATTAGGAAATCGGATATTCTCTATATGTAATACTTGCTCTTTCTCGCTCTAGCTGTTCCTATATGTCCTACCAATACGGCAGAAAAAAGGAACTGAGGGGATCTTTGGAGGGCAGAGCATGCACTCCATGGGGGAGGGGATGTATAACAGTCAAATGTTTTTAAGTTCTAGAAACTTCCAAAACGTCCTGCGCAGATGCAGAACAACCCACTTGTGTGCATTCACAGAGGCCACGATGAAGAACCAGTATAAACAGATTAAGCATCAAAGTAATGCCACCTTACATGATAAATTTAGCCTCAGTTTTCTTATGGACAAAACTGCAAAGAACCATCATCAAGAAAACTAATTGGACTGATTTAGGCTGTTGGAGCACCAGAAAGGCTAGAGCCAAGCACCTAAAACAGAGAACGTTCAAATGTCCCTTAGTCAAAATCTTGTGAAAACAGGGATGGAAGTATTTTTATGACCAAATGCATTTCAGTGCTTATGTAGTGCCTGGTTTGTGGCAAAAGATTTATCATCACAAATGGTTTGCAGCAGCAGGAGCTCAGGTATCAAACTCCTTGAGATAATAAAATCTAGAACAGCAGTGAAGGCAGCCTCTGGAGTTAAAACACACATCATCTTCGCAAAATGAAAGATAGCAATAATGGTGGTGCTGTTAATCCATACAATAGAAGTGAGGAGTGGAATGGTGTGTCTGCATGCTAACTCACATGTACTAGATCAACTGCACTGGGCAGCCGTTGTGGCTTCAATCTGTAATCCAGTTTTACTCTCACTTGCATAATCTAAATAAGTTTGCAAAGAAAAGGGATTAAGATGGGCTGTAAATACACAGAAACAAACTTATGTAAGAATATCCTTCCCAGGATATTCTATAAGCTCTTAGTTTCTAGTAAAATCATTCCAGAAAGTCTTCCAAATTCATGATTCAGCTATTCATAGTTTGCACCATCTTGAGATTTTAGTAGCAGGTAGACATTTACCTTGTAAGCAATGCTGTTGAGCACTTTCATAGCCAAATCTGAAACATCTGGGTATGGGTCAGCAGCCAGGTGTAAGAGGACTCTCCAAATCTGTGTGTAAACACTATTAAATGAAACTCCTGGAAATGAAAGGGGAAAGAAAAGGAAATTATCTCTTAATGAAATGCAATAGTTAACTCATCACATTATATGCAGGTTCTGTAAATGTGACCATTTATCAGACTTGTTTTTAACAACCATCATTATCATACTGGTAATGTTACCATCATTATCATATTGATAATGACTATGATAAAAATAATAATAAACAATATCAACATTGATAATAATGCTACTAATAAACTGCCATCAGTATACATGATGCTTTGAAAAATGTCACAGGCAAAGACTAAGTGCTTATCAGAGTGAGATTGCAATCTCATGAATTAATTAGTGTGCTTTCGAACTGAGAGAGACTGAGAGATCAAATTATAAATGCAAAAATAAACTTTAATCATGTGCCTGGCAATGATTCTACAGACATGTTACCCTTCTTAAAGTCAAACATACATTTTAATGTATATTATAGATAGAATCTGTGATGAGATAATTATATTAAAAAAACCCAACCCAATTATGGATGACTATTTGCAGGTTAACTAGTCTTATTATTTTCCCAGGAGAATCTGAAAAACAGTTAACCTGAAATGATTTTTTAAAAAACCAGGACTGTGATTACATAAAAGAATATTTTCAGTCTGATAGAAAACATAACATTTGGATACTTTTATTAGGAATATTTGCATAATGACTGAATCACAACACAGCTATATATGCTATATATATGGACTACACTACTTCCCATGTCCTTTCCGGGGTTAGATTTCCTTTCCACAGGAAAAAAAGTAAGACAGAACTCCCTATATTTTCATCTCTTCTTGCAACTTGTAGATTAACTGGAAGTTTCCATTGCCTAACACACAATTATCTTAAACCCAGCATATTTTGATCAGACTTAGTACTATTATTTATTTCCAAGTGAAGAAGATACTTCTTAAATATGTTGCTACCATTCCTTTGCATTGGGGCTGTTCGAGAATCAATGCAAATAGAGTTTAGATGTCCTGCATCCAAGTCCAGCATTCAAATTCTTGCTCAGTCATTAAATCTATCTTACATGATGACTAAGAGG
Source organism: Pogona vitticeps (assembly GCF_051106095.1). Lineage (NCBI taxonomy): Eukaryota > Metazoa > Chordata > Lepidosauria > Squamata > Agamidae > Pogona > Pogona vitticeps. The sequence continues at coordinate 142,371,068 of NC_135784.1, read as the reverse complement.
CTAAAATCATGTTCTGGGCTCTTTGGAGAAGGAACAGGGCAGACGTATAACAAAATGGAACTTTACTGCAGCCTTCGTAAACCTTTCTTTTATATTATGAATACCTGGTCTTGTAATGGAAAGATAACAAGGACTACTTAGTGAAATGACAATGTAAAATGCTCATTGGAGGACAGCTGCTACAACTGAAATGTGACACTGCTACTGGCAAAGTGCCTGATGCTTTAATGTGTTAATCATATACACTCACACTTACATATAAACAATTAGCAGGTGAGTATCTGCATCAGAGAATATTAGTAATGACAGATGAATCACTCCTAGTCCCAGGTGGAGAAGTCCTGGTAAAAGACAAATTATTTTGTGGGAGGACCTACATAATAATTTACCTTTTATTTGTTTATTTACTTATAGCACAACCATATTATGTCACCGAGACTGTGCCAAGTCCAGAGGTTTTCCTTCCACCAAACTTTCCCCAAGCCAACCCAACCCCTTTCCTGTGTTTAACTGAGGTAATCTGAGCAGTTTTGGCAAGGACTAGCTATGACAATAGGTTTCTGGCCACGCACTGTTGTTACCAATGACAGAAACATTCAATATTGTGTAGCTATGCAATATATGATAAATAATACAATAAATAAAAGTTGTGTTTTTTTTTTAAAAAGCTCTATTCATAAATCCAAGATTCCAGCACATCAGATTCAGACATGTAATTTCAGGGATATTTTAAAAAGCCCTTCACAGAAAAGGCTCAATCAGCCTAAGGGAGGGCAAAGCACTAGCCAGATGAGATTCTCCTAGGAGAGTTCCATAGTGTTGGTGTCACTATTAAGAAAGTCTAGTACTTACTACCATTCAAATAACCTCTGAAAGGCTTGCAGTAGAAAGATCTAAGATTCTCTTAATGCACTGGACGAAACATTAAGGATGAGTTTCTTCAATGACTCTAGCTTTACATTTGTAGATGACTTAGCACATTCACATTGAGATTGAATGGTCTAAGTGGTGTACTCTGTTGGGTCAGGTGTAGCATACTTTCTTTGTCCAGTTTTTTTGACAATCTTGCAAGGGGGATAGCTGAGGGTCTTGTATCAGTAACCTTCCAGTAGTTTTTGTAGGAAACTATGCTGCAAATAATTCATGATCTATGTAATCTCAAAGTTCTGGTGAACACAGGCAGAGTTCTGACTCCTGTCCTCTGAAGATGCTGCCACAGAGACTGGTGAAACATTAGGAAGAAATACCTCCAGAACATTGCCAAACAGCCCGAAAAACCTACAACAACCATCATTCATGGTCTATTGATGAGAAAGTAAAGAGTCAAGAGAACTGTATTTTTCTGTGGTTATTGACTTTCACCTATGAAGATTTCTTCACACTTTTCATTTTACTCAGATCCATCTATCAGTTGGAAAAAGGCAACTCCACTCTTGAGTACAGAAGCAAAATCGGAAGACAGAATGAATTAATGCTTTGTTATCCCATGGTACTACGCAAACAAGCCTTAATATGGTTATATGCCTTCACTAATTGAGCATATATAAAGCAACACATTAGTATGCAGTGTAGGTAATGGGGGGGGGGGAATAAAACTTGATCAAGGAAGCTAGTTTATCTTTGAAGTTTTCAAAGCTATTGGATCACATTCTAGCTTTGGTAAGATCAGCATTCTGGGTTTAGAGAATACAGCTCCCAGGGAGTCAAACTGCCCCGCCCCCTCACAGCTTGCTCTTACTGCAGTATCTTTAAAATGGTTGCTCAGTTCTACTTCCTTCAGAGCTTTAATGCAGCAACAGAGAATCCAAAGGAAAACAAGGATTTTTCTCAAAGTGAAAGCCATAGACTTGCTTTGCTTAAGATGGAAAATTCTGAAGGTGAAGTATTCTATGACCACTGCCTCATATGGTCTGTTTCTAAATGTTAAAAATACAAGTGAAACCCTGGAATATCAGATCAAAACATTACTATGGTGGCCAGCCAGCCAGGAATGGCCAACATGTGGCTCACTGAGAGCAACCATCCCTAGTTTATGGTAAGCACATACTGTAAAACATGGAGATACCAGCCCTCCCCCACTGATACCCAGTGACTGGAATTCAGACACAATTTATGTCTGATCCTGAAAGTAGCACATAATGACTATTAGCATCATAGATACTCTCATCCTCATGAATTTGTTCAGTCCCCCTTCAAAGCCACCTAAACTGGTGACCATCACTGCATTCTGTTTCGTTTTACTATGCACTGCATGAAGAAGTCTTTGTTTCTCAGTCTCACACTGAATTTCTGTGGATGAATCTGAATTTTAATGTAATGAGAAAAAGATGCCCCTTTTTGCAAACATTTCTAGCTCTAAGTATGCTTGTTGAGATGCAACTCTGCTAAGGTTTCATGTCCTTTTTTCACCAAATGCAGGAAGAATTAGCCATCTTTGTGGAGTACATATATGTAGAGAGCCTCAAATATTGATAGCAGCTAAGAATAATATTTTTGGAATAAATTGTCAATAGATTCTAGGATTTCCATACCAGTAGCATACTCTGCATATAACTTGACATACTGATAGCATATGCTCTAAGAATGGAGTCTAAATAACCAGATATCACAGTGATGGTACCATATTGGGATGCACAGCTTCTCACATGTTAGTAAATGGTACTTTTTTGTCTTGTTTGTCACTGATCAATCACTGGCTTAAAATGACATGCGAAATTGGCTCTTTAATGAGGTCTCATATTTGGCTGAAATCTCAAGCTCCCACCCCATTTAGTCTAAAATTCATGGCAGACAATGAATGCCTTCTTGCTGTGCTAGGCTTTGAGAGCACTGAATGAGCTTGACTTTTGGCACACAAGTCACAAGAGAGAAGCAGCAAAAATGATGAAAGTCAGGAAGCTGCCAGCTGTCAATATGTCAGGAAGCCTGCACCACCAGGAGAGCGCTCTTCACTCCTGATCAGCATTCTCCCTCCTGCGCTCTTGGTTCTATGCAGAAAGTTACATAAGGACTGCTGGGAAATCTCAAGTGTTTGAGATTCCCTTTAAAGTTCATGAAAGACCAGCAGACAGGGGAGGAAATCTCTCTTTTAGTACTGCAGCATCCTGTGTTAACACACACCAACACACTTTCTCTCATGACAGGAGGATAAAGAAACAAAAACATGTGCAGTCACACATGCGCGCGCACACACTCATACAAACCTTGCTTTAATATTATCTGATCTTTCAACAACAACAAAAAAGTACCACTGGAATGCCTTACTCACTCACCAGCTGGGGAGAACAGAGGAAATTTGTCTGAAAGATTGTTAGACTCTTCAGAATGAATACTGGAAGGTGTGCTCCCCTCACCCCACACATTGTTTTTGTACCCTTCCCCTTTTAATGAAAGAATGGCTCATAGTAGTGATTCACAGTGAGTGACGCATTCAAGCTTCTTCTCAAGCTTGAATCTACTGAATCAGTGTGCTGATGAAAGGAAATACTAGCAGCAGGAGGGGAAACTTGTTTTACTCCTGCATAATGGACTGTGATAAATAAATAAATAAATAAATAAATAAATAAATAAATAAATAAATAAATAAATAAATAAATAAATAAATAAATAAATAAATAAATAAATAAATAAATAAATAAATAAAAGAGATGCAGACACAAAGCACAAGACAGGAACATATATGCTGGAAGTTCATCTAAAATGACAGCTCTGTAATTAGCTGTGCCAATTCAAAATTGGTTAAATGGACCTTGTAACACAGAGAGATGCAAAATGATTCCTTTTAGCAAGGAATGTGTGAAGTAAATTGCCTTTCTTTACTGATGGCTTTTAGTTTTTATTCAGATATGCAAGGCTCTTTATTCAATTCAACAACCACAATTAGGACAGCACAAGTGGTTTGCATCTTTCAGTCTCACCACCCTGCTGAAAGGGCATGAATGAATGGAACATGAAGACAGTTGCAGTGTCATTTTAATTTCTCTTCAATGTCTAGCACAGCTACATCCGCGAAGCTGTGGGAATTCAACATCATAATCTCCAGATGAGACATTCTATATAGGCTATAAAGGATGCCAAACTTTGGAAGGGAAGCTCAGAAATGAACACCTCTAGATCATAAAAGGCACAATGATTACAAACTGAAGCAAGCTCCCCTGTGAAGTCTGTCTCTGCTTATAATCAGCTTCCTTCAGTAACAACGATTCTAAACACTCCCTGTTGCTGATGCCCCCTTTCCCTATAGGTGGTGGGGGTTGGGAGGATAATTGGAGATAACCTATAACGGGGATAATGCCTCCTCTTTAAGTTCTCACCATGCTTCAGGAACCAATGTGAATGTTTATTCATTTTTTCTTGTCCAGACATATTGTGTCAGGGGACAAAAAAAAAAAAAGAACTAAATGTTTCTGCATTTTTGGCAGCTCAGTGGAGACTCTTTAGCCTTCAAAACCTTGAGAACTTTTCCTGCTACCATTTAGTCTCCTCCACACCATCACAAATCTGGTAGAGTTGTAGAATGCAAGAAGCATTGTGGGCAAGAACCACCATGTTTCCAAGTTTTCAAGTCATTTTTAGAGAATGCACAGTTTTTTTTAACGGTAGCAATGAAACACAGCAATTGATAAAGCCCAAAGGAATCTTACTAAAACGGTGTTCTCATAATTTAGACAGCAGACTTAATAAATAAAAAATAAATAAGTATAAACACTGATTAAAATTACAGAGGGCAAGTGCCATTTTAAGGAGGCATTCCTATATGTGTGTGTGAGAATAATTAATTCATTTTTTAAGATGACATCTGTTATGATAGCCTCTAGATGCTTTAATTTTGTACTGGCCCTAAAAAAGCTGATTCCAAATCTCATACACAACTTTTCTTTTAAAACAGTATAATTTCTTTGTATTTTATGGAACAGTTACTGAACTAATTAGAATGATGGATTAAGACTGGGGAGACCAATAAAATCCTCATCAGCTGTGAAGATCCATAGCTGACACTGGACCACTCCCTCCCTCTTAATCTGACCTATTTTACAAGGTTGTTGGTACAATGGGAACACAAGAGCATATGCTATTCTGAGCTCCTTAGAGGAAATGTGGAACATAACTGTACTGGCAGTATTTCATAAATGTTATTTGCATTCTCCTTTTCCAGAACATTTTACTCTAGCTTCTCCCAAGGCTACAAACACCCTAACTTTCCTCACTGAAGAGTGACGTTATTCTGCCAGTATAATTGTGTACCAGTCCTTCAGGAAGATTACTCACTGACACAACAGTACAACTTTGGCTTCCCAATCAAATCACTTATACTCCGAACCTAACAGATCCTACAGGTTTCAGAAAACCACCTTCTATCTGAGTAATTACATTAACGTAAATGCACAAATAAGCTACTTTCAAAACAAGAGGGAACAATGTGATTCAACCATTATTTCACATGTGGAGGAAAGGTAGTTGTAAGCACAAAGTATTTGGGGAGGTCGAACAATAATTGTATGAAGAAAAATGCCTCAGCCTCATACATTTACTGGAGTGTGGTGACAGGAAATTAAATTCACAAAAATGAGGCACACCTGTAGGGGAGAAATTGATTTACACAAGTTATGGCAGAAGGCATGAAGCCTGAGCAAGTGAGTGAGGCTTCTGAGGGAGGATGAGTAATAATGACACCACCACCCCCATAATACCAAAGTCAAGACAAGACAATCACTTAGCATAATACAGCATTTAGCGCAAGACAGTGCAATCACTTAGAACAGTGGTTACCAACCTTAGGTAACTCAGGTGCTCTTGGACTGCAGCTCCCGAAACCCTAGACAGCACAGCTGGTGGTGAAGGCCTCTGGGAATTGCTGTCCAAGAACACCTGGGTTACCCAAGATTGGGAGCCACTGACTTATAAGAACACTGCATTTCATGTACCAAACCGATTTTCACTGCTGGACAGCAACATTTTTCTCATACTGCCTTTAGAGCTAAAGGCTCAGAGATTCTGTTAAGCAAAAACAGAACAGGGTTTCAATCTATTAATAAATACTTCTTCTTACACCTCTTCGACTTCCCAATTACAACTTAGCTAACACCCAGGCTAGAGACCATTTTTCTCTTCATTCGACCAGATGTTCAGCTAAGCAAGTTGACAATTGCCAGAGGGGACAAATGCACTAAACCATAGGTTCTTAATCTGTGATCCACAGACCCCTGGGAGGCTGTGATGTCCTCACAGGGGGTCTGCAAAGGCTGTAAGAAACGTTATGATTTTCTGTAGTTAAAACAGAAATGAATGAATGAATGAATGAATGAATGAATGAATGAATGAATGAACGAATGAATGAACGAATGAATGAAAAAAGAAAGAAAAGGAAGTGTAGAACAAAATCTTAATTTCCCTTGCTTGTTTGTGTAAAGCTTAGTTTTTCTAACCTACTGCCTCCATAAAAAAAGGTTAAAAAATCAGCTATGAAAATAACTGCTTCTTAACAAATAACTGTTTGATATGTCTGCACATGGTAAGAACATGCAAGTGAATGACACTGAGTGGCTGAAAGACAGCATGTGACATGTCTTGCTACTGCACAGACAGTCAGAAGTCGTGGGAAGGAGTCAGAGTCAGTCAGTGTCAGTGAGTGTGCAGATGGATTTTGTGATTGTGTTTCTTCTTCAATTTTTGCTAATAAAACAATTTGATTATTGTTGGGTAAGGTGACTTTTTGATATTATTGTAGTCAATTCCTTAACAACACATTTTGGCTGAGCCTCAGAATGGATCACTGGCTGAATCTGAAACGTAAAAGAACTGTTTATGTTGATGACGGGGCATCCTGTTCAAAGCAAAATGATGCTTTTCTGGTCATCTTAAAAAGTGTCACTGTCTGTCAATGGGGCTCTTCATGAAAAACTTTAAATAAATATTTGATGCATTGTAGTGTTTAAAATCTTGAGTCAAGTCTTGGTGTTCTGTGACAACAAAAGATATTTAAAGGGCGTATGTGGTAAAGAAAAGGTTAAGAACCACTGCACTAAACAGACAAATGCATTGCCTGTTTAGTGTTTGTGATCAAGCCTGGGAGAGCTTCACTTTTTAATGCCTACCTCTCTACAGCCTCCTCTTCTCTTTTAAAAGGTCCCCTTTTCTCTCAGCTTTCTGATACCTGTTTCCAACATCCCGGTCCCTCCACCTCTCTCCCTTTCATTGAGTCTCAGCTCCAAGTTATCTTGTCCCAATCCCTCCAGCTCCCTGAGTGAAATCGGGCTCTCTCCATACCCAGACACTGACAGTGACACCATCTTCACTTGTAAAAGCCTCTTCATACCTTGTCCAAATGCCTGTGTCATTGCTACTGGGTGCCTCCTTCCTAAATTCTGTCTGTTACTGACCCTTCACATTGCACTCCATCCCACTGCTCTACCTATGACATTCACTGCAACTGAGAGAAAAGGTCTCACACACTAAAGCAGCACAATGGGAGTACTTTTAATATATAAGGCTGCTTTACACAGAGCCATAAGACTACTGGACCAGCCCATCACTATCTACTGTTCCTAGTTTCTTTCCACAATCTCAGGCAAAAGGCTCTTCCAGCCTTGCTTTTTGAGAACCAGTGACAGAACTTGACACCACATGCATGCATAGAATATGCTTAACCGTGGAGCTCTGGGTATCCATCTTCACATGGTTTTATATTTATCCTACACTTTTTTTTTAACTTCAGAATCATGAATATTGATTATACATTGCTACTTTTTCATTTGGCCTCTGTAATTTGGCCAAGAACTCAAGGGTCTGACTATCGGAGTATGAGCCTAACAGCCAAGGTAAGAACACTAATCCATCCTTGAAAAAGTCCAGGATTTGCATCTTCATCACTTCATTAATCACTCCGAATCTTTTATTTTCCTGTAAGGTCTCAACAAAAGGACACAGAGGACGTATCTGTAGGCCATTAGGCAATTCTGAAAAGCACAGCTTCATGTTAGGGCTCTTGTTCTTACATGCTTGCTAGCCTTCTGCTAAGCAGTGGGACCTGAGCAACCAGTAGGTGTTTGACATCATTCACCTGAGCTCGGACCTTTGCAATAATCATCCTTCCCTGAAAGCTTACTCTGGTAGATAGCGCATACCTCGAACAATCCAACTCAACCTCACCTGCCTTGAAGCCTTTACTTTGAGCTTCTCACAGCTAACATGGTATGTATCCCTTTAGCTCATGAAATTCTTATTGTGGCCCTTTGTCCTGAAATGTTTGCTCTTCCAAGCCAGAGCAAGTGCGGAGAAATTTTAAAAGAATATAATGAGTTGGGTAGGTTTTAAGCATATGGACCAGTCTTGAAACTATTTCCTCCAGGATGCAGGGCAGATAAGACCAGCATACTGGAAAAAAAGGAGATTGGATAGTGAAGGAAGAAAATTCCTGCCCTTAAAGAGGTAAGTGCTGCAAGTAATGAGATTCTATGTAAGTTATGAATTTTAAACACTTCCATAAGCTGTATCGTTTACAGCTGGATATGAACTGTTCCTCACTGAATATGAATGAGGAAGGCACTGGAGAACTGCTTATGTGTTTTATGCTACACTCACTCATCTCTAACTCATTCTCAGGCTCTGTTTTTGACTGTGCTGCCCAGACACACATAATAATTAGAGACACACGTCTTTAAAGCAACAGCAATGAAATAATAGATTTCATAGACAAAAGGTGTTTTATATAGCTGAGCTGATTTTGTGCAATTTTTTTTTTAATGAAAGCTTTCACTCCCTGCTATAAGTATGCAACTTTTCAGTAAATCCTAGGGGAAAGAAATCAGTATAAAAACACTTGCCAATTCACTGCTAGGGCAAGCAATTTCAAGCAGCAAAATCTGATTGAGTTTTTAGTAATTTGTCATTATCATATTCACAATCCCTGATCAGCTTGTATCATAGAACATTAAGAATAAAATAAGAACATTAATAATAAAAATTAACCAAACACTAGCTATATCAGAGTGACTATAAGCAGTGTGTTCTACCTATCATGATACAAGCAAGCAGCTACTCCAATTTAGTGTTTGCTTATACTGCTCAGAGAGAGATATGGCATATATGTATATGTGGTAAGAGAGTTCTCATGGTAGCAGAAGAGGAAGTAACTCAGATGCAGGAGCTCTGTTTCTGCATCCCACTCCCATCCACTCATGGCTCATATTAGTATACTACTGGGGCTTAAGATCCCTTAATAACCTATGTACAAACAGTTGGACAGACTGATTATGCTGCAGAAAAAAGGATGTCAATATCAACAAGGCAGTACATAAAGAGCATGGACTACATATTCTATCTGCCTACAGTATAGAATTGAAGACTGGGGGAGGTTAGAACTTCCACTTAGCATTTGTTTCTTTTCCCTGGACTTCTGTAGGAAAATGCAGCCATTTCCTCCTCAGGAAAGTGACATCCCTTCACATAAATCCAGCTGTGTCAGTGTTTTATACCCACTCATTATCCTAAAAAAACAGCAGGGAATTCATGTTTTCAGCTATGGCATTGTTCACATTACAACCTTTTCCCCTTACAAAGATGTTTGCTTACACCTCCTCCTCAAAGCCTCCCTTCCCTATACACTAGGGTACACGATTCACTTTGAAATGTCTAGGCTCACCTATCAGGGAATTCAGTGATGAGTAGGAGCTGACTCTTCTCATCTTGTCAATGGTTTCAAAAGAGAGGATATATTCTTCATTCTCAGGACTGCCCAAGGTGCTGCTGGCACTGCTACTGGTGCTAAGGTTCCCAGGGGAAAATGCAACAGCACTCCCAGCTGTCAAAGAAGAAGTACAGAAACACCAAAAGACTGTAAGAACACTTATCTGAAAAACAGCAAATTGCATTATACTACTTCAGACCATTGGTCTATCTTGCCCAATATTGGCAACTCTGGTTTGCAATGTTTCTCCACGATTGCGGAGAGGATTCTTATTCATGGAATCATATGGTGGGCTCCCACCCAAGTACTAACCAGGCATGACCTTGCTTAGCTTCTGACATTAATGACCCTGGCTGTGTTCAAAGTGCTCACACCCTACACATGGCATTCAGTCAGCAACAAGAAGGTGGTGAGTGCTTTAGAGATATCAGTCTAAAACATTCCACTTTCTTAGTGAAAAATATTTATACTTCTGTAGTTCCCAAAGCCCAATGAGAGGCAAACCTTTGTAGAAGAAGATTATGTGTCTTTTCTTTAAGGCTAATACCATAATATTTTTCCCTTGACAAGTGTAAAGAAATAACAAAATACAAAATCAGCTACCTTTTCTAAAGCACTGGTTTTCGATAGGCAGGTTACAGAACTCAAAAGGTGGTTTTTGGGAATGCTACTAGCACTAGTTTCTGTGGAGCAGTGGTCTCTTCCCCCGCCCTTTTAACTTGGAAAGTGAGCACACAGCGTTAGTGCACTCTCCTATTTCCTCCTACTGGCCTTGAGGTAAAGGAGTTGGTGGAGTGGAACAACACACACATACAGAAGGATACGTGTGGCATGAAGAAGCATAAACTTTTGGGATCTCTGAAAAAAAATTAATTGGCCAAGTCAGAGGTGCATCAGCATGACTTTGGTTCTCCTTCACATTAGCTAGAGGCCAAAGTGTGGTAATCTGTACATATCCAAAGCACCCTCAAATGCACTGGATCCATCATTTTACTACTGGGCTACGTCTCACCCCAAACTGGGTCCCAGCATTGACAAGTGGAAGGACGTTGTTACAGAAAGTCTTCTGTTCTGGAATGTGATGAAATGAGGCACGGTTGGCTGTTGGAAGAGCAGGCATGAATTGCCAGACATTTGTGGAAGCATCCTGGGTTCATGGAGCTCTAATAACAGAGACGTGCCTAGGTTTGATTTTAGTTGATCCCTCCCATCTTCTTTCAGCATCCTTCACTGTCACATGTTACCCTCTTTAAAGAGCACCCTGGCACTGCTTTCACAAGCAACAGGGATCTGCAATGTGGGCAGAGGACGGAGAAGTTGCTTTCCATGAATTCATTTCAGCAGGTGATTTTCCAAAATCAATCCTATGTCCCATTATTCACCACTGGCATTTAGATACATTGTCTACCATGTTATAGGCACAGATTAATGTCACTAAAGTTGTCAACAGTCAGAATTTCCAAGAGTGAGAGACAGAGCATGCATGAGAGTGGAAACTGAAAGGAAACGCTTAAAAGCCATCTTACATTCTTCATTTAAGCTGAGATTCTGCAATGACTTATTCAAGTTCCTTGCTGTAGTGACTTGTCGAATATTCCCATAGGAGCTGACAGAACGGAGTTTTGGTGTGCATGGACTGTCCCGCACTGGAGTCAGGCTTCCACTCTCTAGGGAGGCAACATTATTACTTATCCACATGAACAAAGAAATAACAACAATGGCAATAACAGTTCAATAGTGAAGGGACAGGACTGCACTGCAAAGGGGCATGATCTGTTCTCAAACAGGTCACTGTCACAATAAAAGAACAATCAAAACTATTGCTTCGCAGATTCATTTCCTTCCTCCTCTTCCAGACATGCGAGAGAAGAGGTATCATCTAGATTTGTAGGGCACAAAAATGGCTGGGGGGGGGGGCTTACACATAAGTCACAGACTGGATGTTACCCACCCTTGCATAAAGGGTACCTGTATGGAGAAGACATAATCAAGGCAAGTCATCTCTAAAATTCAGATACCTTTTCCATCTACTAATCTAAGAAACTGACAGAATTTACTGACTGCTCTGTACAGCCTCCCTTAACTCTAATGGGATTTACAAGATAGTTCCATAAAACCTCAATTAACTGAATGCTGCAGTATGTGATGGTGAAGTGTGAGACTAGAAACCTTTTCCATAATAAAAGGTCAACAAAAGTTTAAGGCTCTTTTCCCTAGCCAAATGTCTCTAAAAGATACATTATGCTCTCAATGCCTGAGATTTCAAATGTTTGGCCTGTTTCTCATTTCCTTGCTGAAACAGATTGCAATAGGTTTTGTGCTGTATAACGGCCTTTACATTCTGTACTACAGTCAGATAGTTTCAGTGATGTGGAGGAGATGCTTCTTGTGTGTTTTATTTACATATTACCTTATTTAAAATTATTATTTATTTAAAATATTTTTATCCCACCTTTCTCCTTAAAAAGGACCTTAGATTTCTCCTGAATAAATAAAGATGATCCATAACCATTAGGCATTATTGTTTTTTGCAACAATCAGCAACATAGGGCAAAGGGATGGAGGTCCAGGTTTTCATATTTTTAATGCAATCCATTTTTTTCAACAAAGGTGTTACTAAATTACTCATTGCAGGGAAACAACTGTGCTTTCTTCTAAATGAGGTTCCCACATCTCTAGAGATTATTCAGAGTATTTAATATTTCAGATGACATTTCCATGAAAAGCCACCAATTATTTGTTCAGGTTTATTTTATTGCTCAAATAAAACAAATTCCTAATGTGGAGGAAAAAAGAGGGATGTGACTTGATGGCACACCTCTCTCTCTCTCTCTCTCTCTCTCTCACACACACACACACACACACAGAATCCCTATATTAATTTGACACTGATTGAAATCTTAGCATCGTGTCACACTAGAGTAAGCCCAATGAATCAGTGATTTGGTGAGTTAACTCCTACAAACATTCCATTAGTGCAAATGGGCCTAATCCAGTTGCAATTTACTCATCCAAGTTACAGCTAGAGTAGGCCCATTTGAATTAATAGAACTCAGATTTACTACATTAAGTAGCAGGATTTGAGCCACCGAATTTGCTTTTGGGGCTACAACTCTGTACGATATAACATGGTCATGTTCAGAGTTTGCTAAGAGTAAGACTGGAAGAACAGAAAAATACTTAATGGCAGCAATGAATGCTACAGAAATCAGCAAAGAAAGTAGTTATGCAACCAGGGTAACAGATAAGCAGGGTTTGGTGTTACATAACTGAGCCTGAGGTTCACATACTCCCGCCTTTCTCACCTTGTAGGCTTCCATCTCTGATCTGGCTTCCTGTTTAGAACAAACCATGACTTGCATGGGTCTTCCAAACCAAAACTAGAAAATAGTGTCTGGTTGAAGTTACTTGTTCCGTTCTGGAGTGCAAGTCTGAATTATTGTTTTTTGATATAGCAGCAAACTATGGTTTGTGCAAAAAGCAAGTCAGAAAGATAAACACAGTACATTGTGAGAGGAGAACGTTCACAAAGTTAGGGTTTCCCCGTGTAGTGCTAGGTGGTATTTCAGTGACACATGTGAATTTTAGACACCACCTTGGCAATGTCCTGGCATTAGGCAGTCCAAACTACACAAAGAAATGAAACAGCATTCATGATATCACTGTTCAAATAAAGGAAGAACTTTGGGGAATATCATTTTAAAAAAATGCCTAAGAAGAAACAAATGTTTCTCGGTTATCGAATACAATCTTTGATCTAGTCAATAAAGTCCTCTCTCATATAAAAACACCTTTCATCTTGGTTTTCTTCCATAAAGGAAATGATGTAGTACCTGGAGCAGCAGGTGAAGGTAGTGCATAGTTTTTCTCTTCTTCCATAAACTGCAAGGCAACTGTGCAGAAATTGCTTTCATATTGGACCACAAGGTGACTCAGTGCTACCACCAACTCCTATAGAGAGGCAAATAAGGAAAAACAGACCTCTGAACACCGTTGTGTGTCAAATAATTCAATACAAAGACCTCTTAGCACTGCAAAAGCAGGGTGCATCTCAGTCACAAAAAGTCTGAGAATCTCACAGAGACCAGAAAATATGACACCTGTTATACAAAGTCAAGGATCAAGGGATATTTGCTTTGTTAGCTAAAGCAATGTGTGGTGATAAAAAAACTAAATGTTCTCTTAAGAACAAGGCATAGGGAGCACGCATCTTATTTTAAAACACTACTGCGGATCTGGAAATATTTTATGTGACATCTAGTCATTTCTGACTTATGGCAACTCTATGAATGAAAAACCTCCAAAATGTCCTGTCATTAACAGTCTGGCTCAGCATCTGCAAACTCAAGGTTACGACTTCCTTTATGAAGTCTATCTATCTCATTCATCTTCCTCTTTTCCTGCTTCCTTCAACTTTTTCTAGCATTACTATATTTTCTGGAGTCTTGTTTTCTCATGATGTGCCCAGATCATGAGACCCTCAGTTTTGTCAGTTTTGCTTCTGGAGAAAATTCAAGCTTGATTTGATCTACGACCCCCTTGCTCCTCTTTCTTACACTCCATGGTATCCACAAAAGTATCATCCAGAACCAAATTTTGAATGAATAATTTTTTTCCTGTTGGCTTTCTTCACTGTCTAGTTTTCACACAATAACAGAGACTACAATAGTGGGATGGTCTTGGCCTTGGTCTCCAGTGACATCTCCTTATACTTGATTACCTTTTCTAGTTCATTCACTGCTGCTCTCCTGAGTCTCAGTCTTCTACTGATTTCTTGGCAACAGTCCCCACTTAGATTGACGACTGAACCAAAATATACAATATATTTAACAATTTTAATTTCTTCAGTGTCAGCTTTAAAGACAACTTTTGTCTTCTTTAATTGCAATCCTGCTTTTGCACTTTCTTCATTCACCTTACCAAGAGTTGTTTCAAACCACTGCTGCTTTCTGTCAATAAAACAGTATCATCTGCATATCTTATATTACTGATGTTTCTTCCACCTATTTTCACTGCATACAGATTGACCAAACAGGAAATTTAAGTACAAGTCATGCTCTTGAAGTGTAACTGTGCTTTAAAACAAGATGTGCTCTTCTTGTGTATCTTGTTTTTAATATTGTTTTTTGGTCTTGTGGTGGTAACTCATGGGCAAGAGGTGTGGGGACCTGAAAAATTGGCTGTAGCTTGCAGGTTGCCAAACCTTGACTTAAATTGAGAAGTACTGAGACTCACAGGGTAGACACATATTTCATGGATTTACCATAACTGGTGCAGACTACAGTGTAACAATCAGAATTTTGGTATGTATCTAGTTAGTTTGGGATGGCGAAGAGGAAGATTGCCATCTCTGCTACAGAGACAGATAGTTCATCACCAAAACAAGACACTGCATTAGAACAGAAATAGCTTCCTCTGAGTTGGGTAGAGAGGACAGACAGACTTGTGTATCATTAGCATAACGGTGACATCAAACTTCAGAACTCTGGATGATAGAAATTAGTATTACCTGGGGAACTCACCTCCAAAATTTCATCAAAGGTAGGTAGATGTTTTCATTAAAGCCAACTTTCAAAAAATGGCTGGTTGCTGAGAAAGGAACTTTCAATGGGCAGTGCCATATTTTATTTTATTTTTAAAAAATTGTATATGGTTTTCAGTTTGTTTTATTACAATTGTTTTAATATGGTGATATGTTTAATTGTGTTCTAATATTGTGACAATTTATGGCATTTTTAATTGTACAGTATCTAGTTTTCTAATTATGCTTTGAGTCCCTTCTCAGTCTTGGGAGAAAGATGGACCAGTAAAAGAATGACTAGATGAACAAATGAACTGATAAACAAACAGGAAACATTCATATTCTGTACTGGGCTTCTATTGGGTTCTTGATCTTTTAAGAGTTATACAGTATTTCAAATCTTGACAGCAGATATATGCAGTAATCCTTACTTCAAATGCCTTTTTAAATTCAGTGTAGTAAGGCTAAGAGCAAGACTGCTATGAATATGCTTCTGTTCTGAACTCACTGTCTCCTATAAAGATTCATTGCTGGACTGTGCAGGTTTACTCCTAAGGAACCAACAGTACATATGCCTCCCCTATTCTCATCCTTACACAAAGAAAATAGCACACAGCAGGGCTTTTCAAATGTCTTATTTTGCAATAGCGCAGTGTAAGGCTTCTCTTTTGTGAGAACATTTTTTTTAAAAAAAATAACAATAGTTTCTGACAAAATTAATACCCATCTGTCACCTTGAATGAGGATGAGGACACTTTTTTATTCTTGGCTTGGTGAAACATTGATTTCCCCCCCACCCCTTCACTTTAGTGTGAAGATCTGAAGAAAGCTGAAGCATTTGACTCCAAAAGGATTTTATTTTTTGGCAACAAATGTCCCTTTATTACTAGGTAAGCTTACACTTTGAATCAGGCCAATATTGTCAACCAGATGTACTGTGTCTAGAAGTACTGAACTGGAAGCTAGGCCATGGCTCCATTCCTCTCCTGCCCACAGAAACTCCCCTGTTGGACCTCATTAACCCGATTAGACTCTGGTAGGGTGACTTAGGCCACTTTCCAGATTCTGAAGCCTTGTTTTCCTATTCTGGGTGACTTTAAGATGCCTTACAGAAACATCATGGCTTGCCAGGAGAGCTGTAGACCTGATGCCTCAAAGAAAGGAATGAAATCTGATATGTGATATATGAAACAAATGCTAACGTAGTAGGAGTGCAATTCCTTATATATATTCCATGGGGGTGGGGAAGGAATCCACAAGATCTGGATGCAGAATATGGCAAACCAAAATCATCCTCAGAACTTCAGCGTTTGATTACCAGAGCCCTATTTGTTATTTACAAGTGCTATGCCATAAATCACAGTGGTGAATTGCCAGCAGTTAATGAATCACTGCTTGTGTTCTTTGTTATTTGCCAAGTCACATAAGTGGCACATGACAAAGAATAAAAGCAGCAGCAATTTAACTGTTAACTGGCAGCAATTTGCAACTGTGATTCATGCTGTTGCCTTATGTCAGTGTGAAGAACCAACAGGATTCTCATAAAGTTTCTAAATATCATGAACTAGGAAGATGATACTTACTAGAGGAAACTAAAATTTTACTTGGTACTTCTTTATTAACTGCACAAGTAGCATCACTAATACCCTATGTATACAAACACAAGCTGGAAGAAAAATTAAATGCATTTTGTCTATAGTAAATACAGGAAAACCAAGCTAGATGTTCTGGCTGCAATGTCCCTCAATGCCATCAGGTGATGAATATGCTGCTACTCCCTAACAGGAAGCCAAAATATGCAACTTTCCACATACAATTTATTATGTTATCCCTCCAATGGAGGAGAGTTGTATGGAAAGTTCTTTGTAGTTCAACACCCATCTCTCTTCCTCTTATAGGGCTGTTACATATTTCAGTTTCCAGCCAGCAATAAATACATCACAAATTTGATTAATGTATCTTCACATAAGAGTCTACTATCAGAATAATGATAATGCAAAAGATTACGAAACAGAATATGGCTCCTGTTTTCAGTGGGGGGAAGCAACAAGAGATTCTACAGAGTGATGAAATTCTGGAGCTAGAGAACAACTAATCTCATTTCCTTGTCCTTTTTCTGATGTTAGGGCTTCAAAGTGAAACTGGTGACAGAGACGTCTGATGGATTCCTGCTGACAGATATCACTTTCCGTTGGCATTCAGCAATGTACTTCCCAATGGTGAATTTCTTGCCAGTTCTAAAATAATCCTTTTAAAAATGCCTGATCTCTCATTATTCAGTTATGAAATGCTCTTTTCTGTTTCAAAGGGATTTCTCAAATTGTATGGCAAATGAAATGCCATATTGATAAAGACCTCATGCCTGCCTCCACTGGGCAAAATGAAGCATCCAGATATTCAGCCCAGACAAGAGACAGTGTTCTGTGTTTTAGAATGATGGCTCCCGGGAGTTCTGACAGTGACGGGAGCCATGGTGACTACATGTCCTCTTCTCAAGGGTACTTTCTCACCTACCACTTGCAGCAAGCGTTCTCCATCACACTTGGGGTGATAAACTTAATTTTACTTCCTTCAGAACAGGAGAGAGCAGCACAAAGCTATTCTTCAGGCTGAGAACACAAAGCCAAGTGCAAAGTGGCATTTATGTAAGACTCCCAAGAACAGGAGAGAGAAAATGACTGACAGGACAGGACTTGCCATTTGGGGCCGGGGGACGACTACTAACTGAGAAACAGGGAGCCAGTATGACCTGCAAGACTGCCAAAGTAGCTACAGCATACACAGAGCCATTTGTTTGCTGAGTTCCTTGAAAGGTTCTACAGGCAGAAACTCTCTCTCTCTCTCTCTCTCTCTCTCTCTCTCTCTAATTTATGCCCTTCTCACAGCACAGAGACAATAGGTATCTTAAAAAGAGTTTTTAAAAAAGTGTTAAAAATGAAAATTAATCAATTACAAAATTTAAAAACAATCGCACCACTCATTAAAAAGTACTAAATAAAACCCTTTTAACACAATTTAATAGCATATTTAAAAAGACAGAAAAGACAACTTGCCTTAACTGAGGCAATATAATTTAAAGGTCAACATACAAACTAGTTATTGGATTATTTCTCAAGACAACTCTCTGTTGCAAGCATTTGGTCCTTTAATATTTAGAATTAGTATTGCCTATTGGATATGGCTTGTGATATTGTTACACTGTTCTGGCATGTAACATTAAAAAGGTGGCAGAAGAACTTTTAAACTGAATCCCCGGGGAAAGCTGGAAGGAACTGACTGGCGTCTGGATCAGGACTCCTCATCCTTGTGGAATGAGGGTGGACAGGGTAGAGAACCACAAAGTGATGATAGTGTAGGAATTAGAACTGGGAGTGTGATGGGACGTTATGATTGGTCTACTAGAATGAGAATCCTCCAGATAAAAATCTTGAGGGGGACCTTGAAATGAGGAGACAAATCAGGGAGGTGTCCAAGAGGGACAGGATTGTAATCATGGGGGACTTCCAATTATCTATCATCACATCGACTGGATCAGTGTGTGCTTGGGTCAAGAAAGAGAGACCAGTCTCTTGACATGCTAAATGACTGTCCCTTGGAGCAACTTGTCATGGGGCCCACCAGAGGACTGGTGACTCTGGATTTAATCTTGTGTGGCACTCAGGACTTGGTTAGGGACGTAAATGTCACTGAGTCGCTAGGGAATAGAGACTATGCAGCGGTCTCTTTCGCCATGCATGTTGGGGGGAGAGTGTCAAGCAAATCTGACACAAAAGCCCTTGATTTCCAAAGGGCAGACTTCCCTCAGATGAGGAAACTAGTTAGAAAGAAGTTGAAAGGGAAGGTAAAAAGAATCCAATCTCTCCAGTGTGCATAGAGCCTGTCTAAAACAACAGTAATGGAGGCCCAGCAGAAGTGTATACCGCAGAGAAAGAAGGGCTCAACTAAGTCCAAGAGGGTGCTGGCATGGTTAACGAGCGGAGTTAGAGAGACTTTAAAGGGCAAGGGTGGGTCCTTCCGTAAACGGAAATCCTTCTGAAATGAGGAAAATAAAAAGGAACACAAACTCTGGCGAAAGAAATGTAAGAAGATGATACGGAAAGCAAAGAAAGACTTTTAGGAATGTATGGCCAGCAATATAAAGGGGAATAATAAAAGCTTCTTTAAATATGTTAGAAGCAGGAAACCTGCCAGAGAAGCTGCTTGCCCTCTGGATGGTGAGGGTGGTAAAGGGGAGGTAAAGGGGGACTTGATTCCGCTGCCTGAACAGCCCCTCCTGACTAATGAATTAAATCAGATACAGGTTAAAAGAGAGGATGTTTTAGACCTAATTGACAAATTGAAGATCAATAAGTCACCGGACCCAGATGGCATCCACTCAAGAGTTATTAAGGAACTGAGGAATGAAGTTGCTGATCTCTTAACTAAAATATACAACTTTTCCCTTAAAACAGCCACAATGCCAGTGGACTGGAGGATAGCAGAGGAAAGGGGACCGGGGAAACTATAGGCCCGTTAGCCTAACATCTGTTCCAGGGAAGATGGTGGAAAGCCTCATCCAAGATAAAACCTTCAAACACATGGAAGAACAAGCCTTGCTGAGGGGAAATCAGCATGGCTTCTGTAAGGGTAAGTCTTTCCTTACAAACCTTTTAGAATGCTTTGAAAAGGTCAACAGGCATGTGGATGTGAGCAAACCAGTGGATATTGTCTATCTGGAGTTTCAGAAGGCATTTGACATTGTCCCTCACAAAAGGCTACTGGGAAAACTCCACAGTCTGGGGATAAGAGGGCAGGTCCTTTTATGGACTGAGAATTGGTTGAGAACCAGGAAACAGAAAGTAGATGTCAATGGGCAATTTTCACAATGGAGAGAGGAGAAAAGCCCTGGGGCACACAGTGCTTTTCAGCCTGTTCATAAATGACCTGGAGACAGAGATAAGCAGTGAGATCGCCAAGTTTGCAGATGACACTAAACTTTTCCAAGTGGTGAAGACCAGAAGGGATTGTGAAGAGCTCTAGAAAGATTTCTCCAAACTGGGAGAATGGGTGGCAAAATGGCAAATGTATTTCAATATAAGAAAATGTAAAGTAATGCACATTGGGGCAAAAAACCAAAACTTTATTTATCAGCTGATGGGTTCTGAGCTGTCCATGACAGACTTCAAAAAAGTCATAGTGGAACCAGAAAAGGTGCAGAAGGGATTGACTAAAATGATTACTGGGTTGGGGCACCACCTTTATGAGGAACTGCTACAGCATTTGGTGCTCTTTATTCTAGAGAAAAAGCGGTTGAGGGGGGACATGATTGAGACATATAAAATTATGCAGGGGATGGATAAAATGGATAGAGGGAAGCTCTTTTTCCTCTCATGCAATACCAGAACCAGGGGACATCCACTCAAATTGAGTGTTGGGAGAATGAGAACAAACGAAAGAAAATATTTCTTTAACCAGGGTGGCGTTAGTCTGTGGAACTCCTTGCCACAGGATGTGGTGATGGCATCTGGCCTGGATGCCTTTGAAAGGGGATTGGACAGATTTCTGGAGGAAAAGTCCATCGCAGGTTACGAGCCATGATGGGGATGTATAATCTCCAGGCTTAAAAGGAAGGTACTTCAAAATGCCAGATGCAGGGGAGGAGTCTCAGGAAATAGGTATCTAGTTGTCTTGTGTGCTTCCAGAGGCATCTGGGGAGAGCCACTGTGAGATACAGGAAGCTGGACTAGATGGACCCTTGGCCTGATCCAGCAGGGCTCTTCTTATTAACATTAAGAGGTTGAACTCTGCTCCTCTTCCAATCCTGTAAGGTTGCTAGCAATATCCCACCCACCCCCCAACCCCTTTGGTATACCTTTCGGACCATGGGACTTCCATCATTGATGAGCTGGGCCAGCATCATTGCAACATTGTGATCAATGGTGGTAGAATGATCAGTTCGCTCAGCTGAATTGCCTACAAAGGTACCAAGGGCAAACACTGCAGCACAGCGAACCTGGAAGAAAAACATAATTATCTATGCTATCCATTCTGAACCTTTTATGCAGCAATCTTGTGGTCTTGGAAATGTATCAGAAATCTCTGTCTGAGGTTATCAATAAGGCTGCACCCTTGCCTTCCTTGCAAGTCTGAAAATCATCACTTGCTGGAAAGAATGGGCACTGAGTTTGGCTTAGCTCTTCCAGAGCAGCTCAGCCATGTTACATGGCTTGGTTAGTGCCAAAAGAAATACTGTAGTTGCAATTTTTTTGCAGGATAAGCTTCAGAAAGCATTTATCTAACTCTTGTGAAATCTTTGGTTAGATCTTAATTAGTAGGGCTGGAACCTGATTAAAGAACTTTCGGCTGATTAACTGCATTAGTTGTAATTGATTAATCTAGTGATTAAATTTGTATATGGGTGAAAACAATAATTCTGAAGTACTACTTCTATGTGGAAAATGCCTCATAGGTCTATGGTAACACTTGCAGTTTTATTACTGCTGCTGTTGCTGCTATTACTACTGTTGCTGTTGTGTGTTGCTATTTTAAATCATCTCCCTGATTAATTAGCGGCTCTTTTTTCCAGTTAATTAAATGTTGTTAAAAATTATTACCCAGAATGAAAAATCAACTAATCATTTGAAACCCTATTAAACAGCTTTCTAATTTTATGTCTAGAGCAGTTTTCCCCAAATGTGTTAGATTACACTGTGTTATCCCCAGACCACAGTGCTAATGGTTAGGGATTATGGGAGTTATAGTTCAAAATATCTGGAGTGTGCTTAGTTGTCTAGCCCCAACATAAAGACGATTACCAAAGTCTGAAGATGTGAAGAATATAGTATATAGAAGATTACCTCTGGGATTGGATCAGAGAGAAGGCTGTAGAGTTTTTCATGGGCACTATCCCTCACACCACACCATCGTGCAGAGTCAAAATTCTGCCAGATACGCCCCAAGCAAATAGCCACCCACTGGCGCAGAAGAGGGTGTGGGTCATTCAGCTGCTCCAGGCAAATGGCAATCAAATTCCCTTGAAGACAGGCTTCCTACAACAAAGAACAATGCATTGCAACAACCTGCTTGCCCATTTATTAGTTACAAGGAAAATTATCCTCTCCAGGAGCCAAGATACAATGGTTTGGGGTACTGGTGTCCAACATTTTAGTTCAAGATTCTTTCCAAGGTCACATGTGGCATCAATAGTTCCCTTTTCCTCTTGTACTCACCTGCCCTGTATTGTAGTTGTTGACAATCACTGCCAGGATGAAAGCTGTCATTGTCCTATGTTCAGCCTTAACAAACATACACAAGAACATGTTTAGTTTCAAACTTTGAAAAAATAAAATAATGCTTCAAGCCCAAATTTTGGAAGACAGACAGCATCCTTGCATAGGAATTTTATGTCCCTTGGGTGACAGTGGGAGACTTTGAGAAACCTCAGGCATAACAAAAAAATTGCATTATTTAACAAAAGCAGAAAAATGGCCATGGACAATAAGCATCCTTTCTCAGGTGGTGGTAAAGCTGCCCTTTCACAGGAAGTTAGT
The DNA here is from genome assembly GCF_051106095.1 of Pogona vitticeps. Classification (NCBI taxonomy): domain Eukaryota; kingdom Metazoa; phylum Chordata; class Lepidosauria; order Squamata; family Agamidae; genus Pogona; species Pogona vitticeps. The sequence goes on along the minus strand of NC_135784.1, from coordinate 142,348,333 downwards.
TAATTCAGTTTAATGTGGGTTAAAGCTTTCTGATGTAAGGCTGGAAAAATTTTAAATGTCACAAAGAAAAGCCTCGCTCAGTATGTAGCACACAGACAGGAATGTGTCAGACAAAATGAAAAGATGACACTAGTTTCTATACCTTCTGTAAAAGAACTATGTGAATTTTCTACTGGCTCTAACTCTCCATGTGGCAAATTATCAACAATGCTACGGCTTTATGCTTTAATTTAATACATTTAAAGAGCTACATAACTATTTGTTTCCCAAGGCCACTGTCTGTCAAATGGAGTATGGAGAGATTGAAAATTGTTTTGTACTTTGTTATATTTTCCCCTTAAGAGCAGGCTGGAAAAAAAATACAGGGAAGAGACCAGTGCCACTCTGATTCATGCAAGCAATTGAAGGACCACGAAGAAAAAACAGGGTCTTTACTGCAATTATGTTTCCTGACAGCCTGAAACACATATTTTTTAAAAAAAATCACAATAGTTATACAAGATACAGATGATAAATAACTACTCAGTTGGTTTATTACCAAGTCATTTGCAAGGAAAAATGAACACAGAGAAACAGAATTTTTTTGTGATGAAACACTTAAGAAAAAAATAATGACACTTTACCCCTGTTCTTTAGTTTATCAAGTGTATCGTATAGCAGTATATCCACCCAGCTCAGATCCCTGGTGGATCATACCAAAGATATAGCAACTTGTTACCCAGTAGTCAGGATATCCAAAATTAGGGTACGAAGGCATTAGCTCCTCCACCACTCATTACCACAGCACCTATGAAAATCAAAGCTCCATCTAACCATTTGTTGTTGTTTAGTCGTTAAGTCGTGTCCGACTCTTCGTGACCCCATGGACCAGAGCACACCAAGCCCTCCTGTCTTCCACTGCCTCCCGGAGTTGGGTCAAATTCATGTTGGTAGCTTTGATGACACTGTCCAGCCATCTCATCCCCTTCTCCTCTTGCCTTCACACTTTCCCAAGATCAGGGGGTTTTCCCTGTCTTCTCTTCTCATTTAAGCATTACTAACCTATTAAGCCTTTAAAAAAACTTTCTAGCCCAGTGGCAGTCACCATGTTGTTGCAGCGAATTCCTGCATTATATTAATGCACCTTCTTTCGTGGCAGCCTAGCAGCATCTTTAAGACCAACCTGTTTTAATCTGGTATAAGCTTTCACTGGCTGTACTCTGTGAAAGCTTATACCAAATAAAACATGTGCCATATGGCTCTGTTTTTTTTAGCTTTTTTTGCTATGGATAATACTTTGGAAACTTTCTTCTGTCTGCTCTGAGTATATTGCCAATCAATTTCTCCCTTATGGGAGAAAGAGAGAGCTCTCTGTATTGCTGCATGCTGTCACTCAACAGAACATGATGCAAGCTAGAACTACATCTCAAATTCTTTCACCATCTATATAACAAAGCTGAGCTAACTCATAAAAGATACACACAGACCAAAATAAAACAAGTAAGATCTAAACAAAGGTGTCTGAGGGAAGGGCTGACAGTTGAACCTTACCGGCATATAGGGATCTGCCAAAACGGAAAGGAAGTACTTGTGACCATTGTCCTTCACGAGATCAGCCTGACAAGACTGAAAAACAAAATTGGGAATGGGAACAGAAAACCATTTTACAATCATCTGAGAAGAAAATTTATTTTAACTCTACGAAAGAGTTATGAATATTTCATGCCACAGCATTTTTTTTTGCTTCAAATCCAATTTTCAGTTGATATAAGGGAAAAAAAAGGTGATGTCCTTTTGCCAGGACATCAACCGAGAAATCTCAGTCAGGATTTATATTATAAAAGCACAGGACAACTGCTCCGTACCCAAAAGCAGTTCATTCAGTTCTTAACTTTGTGTATTTGGACAGCAATCATCAGCAACTTCTATCTGCAAAGAACAGCTCAGATCTAGCTCATTCAGCCCAGGAAATGTTCTGGGAGTACAGCCATCTGCAAGCCAGGTGTATGGAAAAAACAAGCATCTTCTGTATTACATTACAATGTTTCCTCTCTAACTGATAAAAACTCAAAAGTCTTCCTGTTTCTCCTCCTATGACTTTGACACTCTAAAAGTCAAAAAGCCACTGGCAGGAAGAGATAATGAATTTAACAGCAAGCATTCTTTTCCCTCCCAGAAGCAAACTTAGGAACCAGGTGGTTCATCTGGCATTTTTTTATGTTTTCTGTGTAGGACTGGGACAATCTTATTTAGATAAATCACCAAGCTCTTTCTGATTTTCATGTTTAAGCCCCGAAGGAACGGCCACAGAGAAGGAGTTTACTGCGCAGTTACAAGTATTAACTGGCAAAAATGAGGCTTCTAGAAGTTTTCTAACCATTACAGTCATAAAAATGAGTCTTAACAGCTCACAGCAGTGATTGTTTAAGGCTTTCAGAGCTGAGGTTGTCTTTGTTATTGGCCCTCTGATAGCTAGCACGTTCCACTTCTCCTCTGCAGCTGGATTTTATGCTACAATAAGCATGTAGGGATTTCCCAAAACAGAGAGTACTTGTGATCACTGTCCTTCACAAGATCAGCTTTGGCACAACTTAAACCCCCATATAGTTGCTCCTAACCAATATGTGCAATAACCCTAAAGCAGCCCATATTTTAAGAAGTGAGACAAAAAGGCAGGTAATGTTTCTCTGGTTTCATATACTGGAATGAATTCAGAATCTTTCATAATGTGGCCAAAAACAGATTAGGATGACAGCACCATCACATGGATAGGAATACATTGGTTTCTTAATGCCCATTGTTAGAATACAGAAAACAAGCTAAACATTTCCTCTGTTACGGTCTCTGGGTATATGCATTTATTCACCTGCCCCTGCAATAAGTGGATCTTCATCATTTACTTTAATATGGAGAATAAAGGCTTCACTGATTCCCAACACTGAGTGGTCCAGCATTCACCCCTAGGGATTATGGAGAAGGGTGCCATCTGTCAGTGAGTTCAATGTGCACAGTGGAACACCCTCAGAAGTCTGTCACATATACAAGCCCTCTTCCCATATATCTTCTATCTATCATTCTTTTATTGTTCGTTAGTAAGGATGAGACACAGTCAAGCTCTTCTGACATAAAATAATTCCCCTTGAAAGTAAACTTTACCCCCCTGCCCCACATCAGTGGTAAGGTAAAGGTAAAGATTACACCTTGACAATTTGTCCAGTCATGTCCGACTCTAGGGCGCAGTGCTCATCCCTGTTTCCAAGCCGTAGAGCCAGCGTTTGTCTGTAGACAGTTTCCGTGGTCACATGGCTAGCGCGACTAGACACGGAACACCGTTACCTTCCCACTGTCATGGCACCTATTTATCTACTCGCATTTTTACATTATTTTGGACTGCTAGGTTGGCAGGAGCTGGGACAAGCGACAGGAGCTCGCTCTGTCATGGGGATTCGATCTTACGAGTGCTGGTCTTCTGACCTTGCAGCACAGAGGCTTCTGTGGTTTAACCCGCAGCGCCACCACGTCCCTCTGACAGAAAAGAATTCCCCTTGAAAGTAAACTTTACCCCCCTGCCCCACATCAGTGGTACATCACTTAAATAAGAGCCAAGCAATCTGCTTTTCCACCTGCTAATAAATCTCACCAGCAACTACTTCATGAGACATTCTAGGTTAGAATCCCAGTTCACACTTTGAGAATGGCATACTAGGGTCAAAAAGGAGGATGCATGAACATATACATATAGTTATGTGAAAGACTAAAGTAACAATTGGTAAAGGTAAAGGTTCCCCTTGACATTTAGTCTAGTCGTGTCCGACTCTAGGGTGCAGTGCTCATCCCTTTCTCCAAGCCGTAGAGCCAGCATTTGTCCGTAGACAGTTTCTGTGGTCATGTGGCCAGTGCGACTAGACACGGAAGGCCATTACCTTCCCACCATGGTGGTACCTATTTATCTACAGTACTTGCATTTTTACATGCTTTCAAACTGCTAGGTTGGCAGGAGCAGGGACAAGTGACGGGAGCTCACTCTATCGCGCGGATTCAATCTTACAACTGCTGGTCTTCTGACCTTGCAGCACAGAGGCTTCTGCGGTTTAACCCGCAGCACCACCACGTCCCCTAACAATTGGTAGAGAAGATGTAAAGGAAGAAAGCTGACCTCACCTGAACTCTCCTTTTAGTCTTGTATACTGTGGAATGCTACATACCAATGGGTAGGTAGTACACTAATGCATTTTTAAACAGGAATAAAAAATGAAGAAGGGTGGAGTCTAACTGTCAAAAGACAAAGGCTGGAAAGGCAAAGAGACTGGTTAATATTATTGCCTTAGAACCTAAGACTGCTTTTTTCAGGCTGTTGCAGAATCGGAGAGAATTCCTGGAGTAAGAAACAATGAGGCTTTGAATGGTCACAATTATTGACCACTTGAATTAATATACTATTGATACATTGATTAGACATCCATTTATACTATGAAGCAGAGATTAATCTATCTCATTATGTGTATGTGTGTGTATAAAATCCTATTGTATATTCCAATCAAATACTGTATGTTTTGTGGGTTTATCAAGTTATTTGTCATGTTTGAACATAATTAATAAAAGGAACCAGATAACATCAAATTCACTGCAATGTACGTTGTCCTTGGGTCAGACGCTCTGAAAGAACCAAGTCCCAAATTAATCTACACCAGGTAATTAGAGACAAATCCTCTGTGTTCCCCCTGTGGGCCACCAATATATACAGAACCGAGTACCACCTCCACCAGATTCAAACAGTATACTATCACTTGAGAAAAGCAAACCCTCCAATAATAGGTTTTATTAGCACATGACTTAGTAATATGACATGTTAGCATGACACGTGGGAGATGCTTAATGCACAGCACCAACAATATCTTCCCTTTTCAAGGAATTAGCATATAGCATTAACAACAGAGAGTTGGGTAACCAACTCAATTTAACTCTATTCAAGGTAAAACTATGGGAACGTGGGTGAAATCCTGTTGCTTAGTGTAGCAAGTCACACTAAAGTGTGCACACTGAATCAGTGAAGACTTGGTGAGTAAACTCCTACATAAATCCTATTTATTCAAATAGACCTACTGTAGTTGCAACTTACTGTGCTAAAGTAAGTCACAGAGTAGATCCACTTGAATCAATGGAACTTACAGAGGAGCTGACTCACCAAACTTCCACTGATTCAATGAGCCTATACTACTGAGATTTACTATTGCGAAGCAAAGAAATTCAGTCACTATGTTTATATCTGAAGGGCACAGAAAAAATTGTTTTGGCTCTTTTAAAAACATGTCTGAAACATTTTTATTGGTCCAAAGAGTTTACTGTTCCCTACAAATTCTCCCACCATGATATTTACATTCAAAGTGCTGGTCATTACCTATAGAGCCCTATACAGCTTGGTTCCAGGCTACCTGAAGGGCTGTGTCTCCCTATATGGGTCTTATCGGCAATTAAGATCAGCAGAGAAGACTCTCCTCTCAGTCCAATTGCCAGCGCAAGCACAGCTGACAGGGACACAGGAGAGGGCCTTCTCTGTGGCAGCTCCCAGGTTATGGAACTCTCTCCTTCAGAAGATCAGGATGGCCCCTTCCATTTCATCCTTTCGAAAAAAGCTAAAGACCCATCTCTTCAGGCAGGCTTGTAACAAATTATAACTGAATCCCTGAACCCAATTTCAGTAGAAATTTTAATCTTTTTAATGTTTTCATGTTTTAATCTTTTAATTGTATTTTAAATCATATATTGTTTATCTTTTAATATTTAACTTAACTGTTTTTAAATTGTGTGAATTTTAATGTTGTGAGCCGCTTTGGGTCCCTTGTTGGGAAAAATGCGGCATCATCATCATCATCATCATCATCATCATCATCATCATCATCATCATCATCATCATCATCATCATCATCATCATGTGGACTCCATGCTCACTATTCCAAAAGTCATCCTCTGTGCCAGCAGCAGCTGAACAGCATGTGGAGATGGAGTCCAACATAATAGATATATTTCCCATATAGCTGAGAAGCCAGATGTTTGCCCTGTACCAACAAACCACCACCATCTTTCCGACATTTCAACAACAGGTGCACTTATGATTAATTTCTTTTCTCAAGAGAGTGTTCAAGTCCTCAACCACCATTGCCTGCTCTGCCTGTACAGAGATGAACAAGTTCCAGTGAGCAGAGAAAATACTGCAGCAAAATGACTGAATAGTAAACAAACAAGCAAGCAGGCAAACAAACAAACAAACCAAATTTAATTGAAAGGCTAGTAGGGGTACCCTGAAGCAAATATAATATATAGTTATGCACAGAAGTACACATTTATGGTATGTTCCCATCTCTCTCTCTCTGTCTTTCTCTGATCTCTAGTTCTTTGGTCACCCTGGACAAAAAAGCAAGAGGCTCTTCTCTCCCAAAGGACAGAAGAGGAAAGCTTGGAGGAAGAATAAGAATACCGCTTTGAATCTTCATCTTGTGCTGCCAGAACAAATCAACATGCTAGAAGACAGTTCGAAAAACAGAGGCAGGCCAAACAAAAATTTATAATGTTTAAACAGGGCTTCCGTTTTTTAAAAACAGCAGGGGCAGGGTGGGTATAGCTGTCTAGCATCCCATGCAAGGAATAGTGTTGTCTGGAAAATGTCCACTTCTAGCAATAATTTCCAGTGAATACAGTGGGACTTATTCCTGAGTAAACATATAAAGGACTGAACTGTATGTCTCACTGGATACACTGGGATGTGCTTCTAAATAACATGCAAAGGATGGAGAGGGGAGAATATCTTTCAGCAGCACATGAACAAGCACAGGAGTTAAAATAATTCTGGGATTGGAAAAATTGATAATCTTAGTCAAGAATTCTAACTACTGTATCTGCTAAAGTACTTCACCTAGCAGATCACTACAGATCCAGAGTGAAAAAAGCTTGAATAACGCTACAGAGAGATTTTATTTCATTATTGTTGCACTCTTCTGATCTTGTGCTGGAAGAGCAAATCAACATTGCGTAATAAGGAAATTCTAAAAAAGGAAAAGCTGAAACAAAATGGGCACCAAATCTGAAACAGATGTAATAATCAGGCTGCTCTTGCTCTTCACCAGATTTGGTGAAGTTTAGACAAATGGTTATGATGTTGTTATTTTTTTAAAATAAAAAATTATCCTGTTCAGAAATAGGCAAACCTAAACAGCCCCAGATTTAAAATAGCTCATATAAACTGAATAGACCAATCTTGCTTATCTTGAAAGAGAATGGTTACCTGGTTGGTTTTGTTTGATTTTGTTTTAATTTGGAAATAATATAGGCTGTTGGGGCTAGAATAATGATCCTTTAAAAAAGGCCTTTCAACAGGGAGAAACTGATTTCTTATGACACTGAGCATGCTTAGAAGCAGGCTTGCCAAGCAAGAAAGTTGCAAAGTAGACACATTGTTGCTACCTTGTGCTCAGGAGAAGGGTGATATTTAGATAGCTTAGGGCAAAAAAACATGTTTTTTTTACAGCGGGGTCCCCAGCCCCCAGTGGGCTTCCAAGGACTGGGCCACAGAGATGGACCTCCGCCCCCCTGCACGCACACACAGTGGGCATGGCGCGCTTATGTGTGTGTGTTGTGCTTGCGGGGGGCATGTCACGTTCGTGCGGAGGTGCCCCTGCCCCTCCACACATGGAGCCCATCCCCCCAACCAGTCCGTGGTTCCAAAAAGGTTGGGGACCATTGCTTTAAGAACATAATGAAGTGACAGTCTTCCAGAAAGGGCAGCATTTTTCCCTTTATATCCATGGAATTAGCATGCAAATTTTAAAGCATATTCAAAGTATTTCTGCACTACAAAAGCACAGAGCAGTTGTGTTTGTCCCACTCTGAATGCTTTCAGTATTCTCTCAGATTGTAAAGCAGTCATTGTACAAGCACCTAGACCAGGCCCCTACCACAAGTTGCCAAAGGGGAAAACAGCTTCAGGTCTGAGGTAATCAGATTTCTGAACCTGTCAACCAGAACCCAAATAAATGTTTAGCTTCCTCCTGGCAAAACAGGTGTTTGCAAATGGATTCTGTGTATTGTTGTAAAAATATTTCAAAATATATTTTAAAAAGAAAAATGAACAGATATTCAGAACCTCATGCACAGAAGCTATGAGATTATTGATTTTTGCTTTGTGGCTGGGGATGGTTTTACTAGATTTTAACAGAGATTTGGTGTCTATACCCTGTCAAAGTCTCAACCATTCCATCCATCTTGTCACTATACAATTGTTTGGGAATTAAGAAAAATTTCCAAAGATGCTGAATGTCATCAAGTCGCTTCTGATGTGTGGTGACTATATGAGTTAATGACCTTCAAAATGTCATATCATAACTGAAACTTGGTGGGATGACTCCCATGACAAGAATACAGCAATTGAGGGATATTCCCCTTTCTCTCTTTCTTAGACATGGAATGGAAGGCCTGCTCCCCCAGCGAGGGGCCCCAAAACATAGTGATTACAGGCAGAGGGAGATATGGCGTTGACACAGCCGCTGCTCATGTTAGAAGAATGGTAAACAGATGTTTGAAGGCTGGCCACCGTTCTGGGACTGTGGTCAACCGTCAGTATCGAGGTAGCCAGACCAGCCAGTCCTCCACTCTAAAACTGGTGCTGTTGAACGCCAGGTCTGTATCCAATAAGTCACAGCTAATCTATAATCTTATCCTGGGGGAGGATGCAGACTTGGCATGCATAACCAAAACATGGATAGGCAGAGAGGGGGGTCCTCCCCTAGCACTCGTCTGTCCACCTGGTTATGCTGTCCAGCACCAGGGCAGACTGGAGAGATGGGGGGGAGTTGCCATTATATACAAAAACACCTTAGATGTTACTAGGCGCTCCTCGGTGGTAAAGCCAGGTCTGGAAGCCCTCCATGTGTCGATAGGGGCCAGGGAAGGTATTGGGATCTTGCTAGGTTACCATGCTCTCCGCAACTGAGCCATTTCCCTACTGGAGCTGGCTGATTTTGTCTCCTCGGCACTTCTGCAATCCCCAGAGCTGTTGGTTCTGGGTGATTTCAACATTCACACGGAGGCAGAGATCTCTGGGCAAGCTCTTGAGTTCTTGGAAACCATGGCTTCCTTGAACATGTCCCAACATGTCCACAGCCCCATGCACATGGGAGGTCATACACTAGATCTGGTCTTTTCCACCAATTGGAGTGAGTGTGGTCTGATGGTGAATGACCTCGTGTTGGTCCCCTTGTCAGGGTCAGATCACTACCTAATAAAATGTAACATCTCAGTGGCTCATCCCCCCTCGCAGGGAGCAGGGACATATTTCTATGGTCCACCCTCGAAGGCTACTGGATCCAGCAGGATTCCAGAATGCCATGAGAGGTATTATGGCTGACCTGCCTGGCGCTCCTGTTGAGGCTCTGGTTGATGTCTGGTTTACCATGCCACCAGGACACGATCACACCTAAATGCCCTCTCCAACGCAGAGCTCGGCTAGCGCCCTGGTTTAACCAGGACCTTCAAGAGATGAAGCAGCTTAAGAGAAGGCTAGAGTGCAAGTGGAGGAAGAACCTGATGGATTATAATCGGATAGCTGTCAGGGTCGCAACTAACCTTTACCTGGCTAAGGTAAAGGCTGCCAGTCATGCGTACTTCGCGAACCGGATAAGCGAAGCTTCAAATCAGCAGGTAGAATTATTCTGTATAGTGCACAACCTATCCGGAATTGGTCTGAGTGATGGGCCTCCCCCTAGTTTTTCACCGGACCAATTTGCAGCATTTTAAAAATCTAAAGTGGAGGCCACCCACTGGGACCTCTCTCCTTTTTTAAATACAGTGAGTCGAGCTGAGATGTCCAGCGCTCCGTCTTGCCTGGTGACTTTCGATTGCTTTCAGCCTGTAACGCCGGATACTGTGGACAAAGCGCTTGATCGCTGTTGTGCCACCACCTCCTCCCTTGACCCTTGCCCATCCTGGCTAATCAAAGCAGCCAGGCCTATAACAACGGAATGGGCCACAGCAATAATTAATGGGTCTTTCCTTGAGGGCAGGGTCCCTCCTGCCCTCAAGGAGACACTCATTAGGCCCATAAGGAAAACACCTAATCTGGCGGTGGACAAAATTGGCAATTACAGGCCCATCGCCAATGCTTCTTTCATTAGCAAAGTGGTTGACAGGGTGGTGGCTGACCAGCTCCAGGTGCATTTGGGTGAAACAGATGCCCTGGATCCATTTCAGTCGGGCTTCAGACCGCGCCATGGTACAGAAACGGCATTGGTCGCCCTGTACGATGACCTCTTGAGGCAGGCTGACAGGGGCAAAGTGTCTCTGTTGGTCCTCCTTGACATCTCAGCAGCCTTTGATGCCATCGACCACGGTATCCTCCTGGGGAGGCTCTCTGAGTTGGGAATTGGTGGCTTGGCGTTTACCTAGCTCCGTTCCTTCTTGGAGGACAAGACGGAGGTTCTGAGGGTGGGCGCCCCCACAGCAGGTGGTTTGGAAAACTCTCTCTCATTGGGGGGGGTGACTCTTGCCGCCAAGAGTGGGGTTCGCAGCTTGGGGATCCATCTAGACCTGGCGCTCATCATGGAAACTCAGGTGGCATCGGTAGTCTGTACCGCCTTCTTTCATCTCCGGTGGATAGCCCAGCTGTGACCCTATCTCGATGTTGGCTCACTACCTTGGTACATGCGCTTGTAATCTCAAGATTAGACCACTGTAATGCGCTCTACGTGAGGCTACCTTAGAGGATGATGCGGAAACTCCAAGTGGTGCAGAATGCAGCAGCCACACTCCTTAGTGGAGTGAGAAAATACCATCATATTTCTCCTATTCTGGCCGCACTGCATTGGCTGCCCATTCAGTTCCGCATTGACTTCAAAGTGTTGATGCTTACGTATAAAGCCCTAAACGGTTTAGGGCCTTGATATTTGACGGAACGCCTACTACCACCAAGATCTACCTGTATCACTCGATCGTGTCAGGAGGTGAGGCTGAGGAGCCTGACACCGAGGGAGGCCCAGAAGGAAAAAAACAAGAAACCGGGCCTTCTCAGTGGTGGCTCCTCGCCTCTGGAACAACCTCCCTCCAGAGATTCGTGCAGCCCCATCGCTGGGTATTTTTAAGACCCAACTAAAAACTTAGGGGTTTAAGCAGGCCTTCCCTCCAGTTAATACTTAATTTTTCCTTCTTCATTTATCTTCTGTTATTTTTCCATCTTGCAGAATCTGCTTTTGATTTATAATTTCTTCTTTATCTTGGTATATTTATATGTTATTTTTTATTTGTTTGGAAGCCGCCTAGAGTGGTCGTAATGACCAGACAGGTGGGGTATAAATAAAATAAATAAAATAAAATGATCAAAAAGAACAGAGATAATAAAAAGGGAGGTGGAGTTGCAGTATATCAAAAATAAGCATTCCTGCACAGAAATACAGGAGGAGGAAATTGGCTGTCCCATCAAAATTATCTAGTTGGGGCAAAAAACAAAAGGAACTTGGTAGTTTTAGTCTACTACCGACTGCCCAATAAAAGAGAGGAAGCGGACAAAACTTTTGAAAAACGAATTGCAGGGTTTTCAAAGAGACATGATGTAGTAGTGATGGGAGATTTCAATTATCCAGATACACATTGGGAGGCAAATTCTGCCAAATATGGCCCTTCCAAGTAAAATTCCTGGCTTATGTGGCTGATCATTTTCTCCTACAAAAAGTGGAGATATCCTTGACTGATTCTGACCCACAGAGATGACTTGGTGGGGGAAGTGGCAGTAAGGGGAACTCTAGGCGAGAGTGACCATGTCCTTCTAGAATTCTAGAAGCAGAGTGTAGCCACACACTTTTGGCGGATTTTTAAAAAGTCAATTTTAATAATCACAGAACAAGGATAAGTAAGGTCCCATGGCAGGAAATCCTAACAAGAAAAGGAGTCCAAGAAAAGTAGGAGCTTCTAAAAAAAGAAATTCTAAAGGCACAACTACAAACAATTCCAACAAGAAAAAAAAGGGGGAGGTGGCAAAAAAGGCCAGTGTGGCTTCAAGAAAAACTCAAGGTGGACCTAAAAACCAAAAAAGACATGTATAAGAAGTGGAAAGAAGGCCCGAATACCAAGGATGAGTACAAACAAGTAGCAAGGAAATGCAGGGATGGCATTAGGAGGGCAAAAGCTGAGGTTAGCTAGAAACACTAAAAGCAATAAAAAGCAGTCTTCAGGTATGTGATTAGCAAAAGACAAAGAAAAGACATAGTGGCACAGCTCCGCAATGAAGATGGAAAAATGATAACAGATGACAAAGAAAAGGGACAGGTGCTCAATTCCTATTTAGTTCAGTCTTTTCCCATAAAATAGATTGTGAATTTCCAAACAAATTGGAAGTGCAAAGGGGGGGGGGGGCAGGATTGCAGCTGGAGATGGATAAACAAATAGTCAAGGAATACCTTACCACCTTGAATGAATTAAAATCTCCAGCTCCAGATGAACTGCATCTGAAAGTACTAAGGAACTGGCTGAAGAACTCTCAGAACTGCTATCCATTATTTTCTTGAAATCATGAAAAAAGGGTGAGGTGCCAGAGGCTTGGAGGAAGGCCAATGTTGTCCCTATCTTCAAAAAGGACAAAAAGAGGAACCTGGGAACTATAGGCCAGTCAGCCCGACATCAATCCAAGGCAAAATTCTGGAAAAGATTGTAAAGCGGTCATTGTACAAGCATCTAGAAAACAATGCAGTAATAACTAGAAGCCAACATGGATTTCCCCTTCATAGATTGCTGCCTTGTCATGGTGAAGGGGCTTGAGTAATTCAGAGAAGCTATGGGTTATGCCGTGCAGGCACACCCAAAATGGGCAGGTCATAGTGGAGAGTTCTGACTAAACACAATCCACCTGGAGCAGGAAGTGGCAAGCCACTCCAGTATCTTTGCCCAGAAAACTCCATGGACAGAAAAAAAGGCTAAAAATATGACTCTGGAAGATGAGTCCCTCAAGTCAGAAGGTGTCCAACATGCTACTGAGGAAGAGCGGGGGATACGTACAAGTAGCCCCAGAGCTAATGAAGTGGATGGGGTAAAGCCAAAAGGACGCTCAGCTGCGGAAACGGCTACAAGTGAAAGAAAAGCCCAATGTTGCAAAGAAAAATACTGCATAGGAATGTATTCACAAAGGCTTTCACGGCCAGGATCTAATGGTTGTTGTGGGTTTTCGGGCTCTTTGACCGTGTTCTGAAGGTTGTTCTTCCTAATGTTTCGCCAGTCTCTGTAGCCGGCAAATTCAGAGCGCTGTCCTCTGAAGATGCTGGCCACAGAGACTGGCGAAATGTTAGGAAGAACAACCTTCAGAACACGGCCAAGGAGCCCGAAAAACCCAAAACAACCATGAAATCATTTTTGAGGTTGTATCCCAGTATAGCTTTTTCCCACTCTTTTGTTGACTATGAGGGCTACTCCATTTCTTCTACAGGATTCTTGCCCACAAGGTAGTGGCCAGCGTCGCCAGAGGACAGCAAGGCAGACCTTTCAACATCACAGTAATCCAAGTTTATGCACCAACCACCGATGCTGAAGAAGCTGAAATTGACCAATTCTATGAAGACTTACCACACCTTCTAGAACTGACACCAAAGAAAAATGTTCTTGTCATTATAGGGGACTGGAATGCTAAAGTAGGGCATCAAGACATAAAAGGAAAAACAGGTATGTTTGGCCTCAGAGTTCAAAACGAAGCAGGGCAAAAGCTAGTAAAGTTTTGCCAAAAGAACAAGCTGGTCATCACAAACACTCTTTTCTAACAACACAAGAGGCGACTCTACACATGGATATAACCAGATGGGAAATACCAAAATCAGATTGATTATGTTCTCTGCAGCCAAAGATGGAGAAGCTCTGTTCAGTCAGCAAAAACAAAACCTGGAGCTGATTGTGGCTCTGATCATCAGCTTCTTATAGTAAGCATGGAGGCTCATAACATTCTACAGGAGTAGGCAAAAAAAAAAAAAACCAAAACAAAACAAAACAAACAACAACAAAAAACCACTGCAAAGAAAAGGAAATGTAAGAAAGCAAAATGGCCACCCAATGAGGTTTTACAAATAGCAGAGAAGACAAAGGAAACAAAATGCAAGGGAGATAGGGAAAGCTACAGAAAATAGAATGCAGACTTCCAAAGAATAGCAAGGAGAGACAAGAGGGCTTTCTTAAATGAACAGTGCAAAGAAATAGAGGAAAATAATAGAAAGGGAAAAACCAGAGATCTGTTCAAGAAAATAGCAGATATTAAAGGAACATATTGTGCAAAAATGGACATGATAAATGACAAAAATGGTAGGGAGCACAAAGAAACAGAAGACATCTAGAAGAGGCAGTAAGAATACACAGAGGAATTATACCAGAAAGATCTGGATGTCCCAGACAACCCAGATAGTGCGGTTGCTCATCTTGAGCCAGACATCATGGAGAGCGAAGTGGGTCTTAGAAGGCATGGCTAACAACAAGGCCAGTGGAGGTGATGGCATTCCAGTTGAACTATTTAAAATCTTAAAAGATGATGCTGTTAAGGTGCTACATTCAATATGCCAGCAAGTTTGGAAAACTCAGCAGTGGCCAGAGGATTGGAAAAGATCAGTCTACATTGCAACGCCAAAGAAGGGCAGTGCTAAAGAATGCTCCAACTACCGTACAATTGCACTCATTTCACATGCTAGCAAGGTTATGCTCAAAATCCTACAAGGTAGACTTCAGCAGTATGTGGACCGAGAACTCCCAGAAGTACAAGCTGGATTTCGAAGGGGCAGAGGAACTCAAGACCAAATTGATAACATGTGATGGATTATGGAGAAAGCCAGAGAGTTCCAGAAAAACATCTACTTCTGCTTCATTGACTACGCAAAGCCTTTGACTGTGTGGACCACAGCAAACTATAGCAAGTTCTTAAAGAAATTGGAGTGCCAGATCGCCTTTTCTATCTCCTGAGAAATCTATATGTGGGATAGGAAGGAACACTTAGAACTGGATATGGAACAACTGATTGGTTCAAAAATGGGAAAGGAGTACAACAAGGCTGTATATTGTCTCCCTGTTTATTTAACTTATATGCAGAATGCATCATGCGAAAGGCTGGACTGGAGAAATCCCTAGCCAGAATTAAGACTGCCGGAAGAATTATCAACAACCTCAGATGTGCAGATGACACCACTCTGATGGCAGAAAGTGAGGAAGAATTAAATAACCTCTTAATGAGGGTGAAAGAGGAGAGTGCCAAAATGGTTTGAAGCTCAACATCAAAAAAACTAAGATCATGGCCACTGGTCCCATCACCTCCTGGCAAACAGAAGGGGAAGACATGGAGGCAGTGACAGATTTTACTTTCTTGGGCTCCATGATCACTGCAGATGGTGACAGCAGCCACGAAATTAAAAGACGCCTGCTTTTTGGAAGGAAAGCGATGACAAAACTAGACAGCATCTTAATAACCTTGCTGACAAAAGTCCGAATAGTCAAAGCTATGGTTCTCGAGTAGCAATGTATGGAAGTGAGACCTGGATCATAAAGAAGCCTGACTGCCGAAGAATTGATGCTTTTGAATTGTGGTGCTGGAGGAGACTCTTGAGAGTCCCATGGACTGCAAGGAGATCAAACCTATCCATTCTGAAGTAAATAAACCCTGACTGCTCACTGGAAGGACAGATCCTGAAGCTAAGGCTCCAATACTCTGGCCATCTCATGAGAAGAGAAGACTCCCTGGAAAAGAACCTGATGTTGGGAAAGTGTGAAGGCAAGAGGAGAAGGGGATGACAGAGGATGAGATGCTAATACCCTAGAAGACAGAAACAAAATTCAAAATGAACTTGATAGGATGGAGTACTGGGCTGAAAGCAACAGAATGTAATTCAACAGAGATAAGTGCAAAGTACTGCACCTTGGAGAAAGAAACCAATTGCACAGTTACAAGATGGGGGATACTTGGCTCAGCAAAACTATGAGCAAGAAGGATCTTGGAATTGTCGTAGATCACAAGCTAACTATGAGCCAACAGTGTGATGTGGCTATAAAAAAGGCTAATGCTATTTCAGGCTGCATAAATAGAAATATAGTTTCTTAATCCCGCAAGGTGCTTGTCCCCCTCTATTCAGCACTGGTTAGGCCTCACCTTGAGTATTGTGTCCAGTTCTGGACACCACACTTCAAGAAGGATGCTAGCAAATTGGAACAAGTTCACAGGATGGTGACAAGGATGATCAGGGGGCTGGAAACCAAGCCTTATGAGGAAAAGCTGAGAGAATGTGTCATATTTAGCCTTGAGAAAAGAAGACTGAGGGGTGTTACAATAGGATTTTTCAAATATTTGAAAGGCTGTCATACAGAGGAGGGGCAGGATCTGTTCTCGATCATCCCAGAGTGAAGGACACGCAACAATGGGCTCAAGTTAAAGGAAGCCAGATTTCGGTTGAATATCAGGAAAAACCTCCTAACTATTGGAGCAGTACAACAGTGGGACCAGTTAACTTGGAACTTGGTGAGTGCTCCAACACTGGAGGCATTCAAGAAAAACTTAGATAATCACCTGGCAGATATGTTTTGATTGTATTCCTGCACAGAGCAGGGGGTTGGACTTGATGGCCTTGTAGGCACCTTCCAATTTCACTTTTCTATGATTCTATGATCATTAACAGCTCTGTTTAGACCTTGAAAATCAACAGTATTTCATGTTAGGCTCTTCTCTCTTCCTACTGTCCTTTCTTCTGAGCAATATTGTCTTTTCCAGTATGTTCTGCTCAGTTATGTCTTCTTTTATGAAGACAATATGTCTTATGTTAGGTATTCATCTCCTCCTACTGCCTCCCTCCCCGCTTTTCTCAGAAACATTATTTTTTTCTGTTCAGTTCTGTATCCTCCTTAAGTGCTCTTGTGAGAGAGCAGGCTTGATTTGACTGACCACCCATTTTTTTGCCTTCTTGATTGTCTGTGGTATCTATAAGGCTCTCCTCCAACACATCTCAAATGAGTTGATGTTTTTCCTATCTTTCTTCACAGTCTTTCTTTTGTATAGAGAAACATTGTGCTGCAGTGATTAAACTGTAATGCTGCAGTCAAGACTCTGCTCAAGATATGAGTTCAATCCTGACAGGCTCAGGTAGCTGGCTTGAGGCTGACTGAACCTTCTATTCTTCTGTGGCTGGTAAACTGAGTACCCAGTTCACTGGGGTGGGACAAAGTGTAGCCTGCATAATTAAATTGTAAACCACCCAAAGAATGCTTTAAGGGCCATGGGATGCTGTATAAACAGCACACTTTATATAGTATGGCTGTTTTGACCTTTGATTTCCAGTGACAATTCAGCCCTCTCCCCCATATTTTATTTCAAAAGGCAAGGGGATGTCTTTTCGAAAACATGAACACAACATGTATGTAAGGCTTTTCTTCCTCAGGTTGCCAAGGAAAGTGTTTACAAATTGGAACAAAGCTTTCTAGTCTGAATTCTGCAGAGTAGGCATGGCAACATTAGTTTTCTTGAGAGATTAAAGGGTGTGTATGTTTCTCTGTTGTATGAGTTGCATTTACTCACATGTTTGCTTCACCATTTAATTCAGTCCAAAACAGCCCTTCAAAATATTTTGGCACAAGAGGGACACATTCCAGCTGTTCTTACTTCTGTCCTCCCCCAGCAACCATAGTACAGATCATGTGCTCATTTTCTGAGATCCTCTAGCATGGGCTAATTCTACATGAAGGAAATTTCTGTTGGAATTTCTGTGTAGTGTTTTTTAAACTTCCAGTTTTGAAAGGCAGGAAATTCAGTTCTTCAAAAAACCTCCAGTTTATGAATGTGAGATATTGTGCTTCTGTACTCACAATTCAAAATGCCAGAAAATGGCCAAAACTAGTGCACAATATCATGCCCAAGAAAAAGGATGCCAAACTTTACATAGTAAAGGGCAGTCTGAATGTTGACAATACCAATGGCAGCAGTCAGGATGGTCTCCAGGGCACCTTCTTTTGCTTACCATTCACACTTGTTGAAAAACAGCCCTTACCATTGCTTTATGTTTTTGCGAGAAGCAGTTAACTAGTGAAAAAGGGAATCAGCTTCTGGGATTTTCCCTTGTTTGGTGCCTTTTGTGGTAGTATGTAAGAAAGGTTTGACATACAAAGGATGAAAGTAAGTTTACACAAAAGAGAGAAACACAGAAGAATACAAAACTTTCATGATCCCCTCTTGTGCTAATGTGAAACATTAATGTTTTAGAGATTGTATTTTGGAAATCAATCTAAGAATACAACAATGAAGATAAAAGCCTCTTTTTATTTTGTAGTAACTGGAGAGTCCCAAACCTAGTATTCATGCAGTCTAATGCATACTGGGTCTGCAAGACTTAAGACTGGATTGCATAAGAACACCTCCTGAGTTTACAGCAAAACTGAAATTTAAACCAAGTAATTCATACATACCTTCATCTCCAACATCTGTCCCCATCTTCCACTCTCTTCCTTTTGCCACATTTTATAACAGACATGATTCACAGTCGTGAAACAATTAATCACCTATCTTTCAGCCAACACAATGAACAGCTTCTCATGATTTTCTATAGCAGCTGCAATAATACTTTCACTTACATTCATAAGACATTCCCCTGTAGTCATTACTCTCTAACATAAATCTTACAAACAACTTGCTCCAGATTGTCATGGTCGTGCAAAAAACAAAACAAACAAAAACAAAACAAACAAAAACCACTCAACAAGATGGGATGGTTATGGGATGGTTGTCTCTGGGCTGTTGGGCACTGGACTATGTCCTTTCCTCACTTCTCTTCTTAGCAATGAATTACATGATTTCTGACACACTGAGAGACTATCAGGGAAATCTATTTTGTTTTCAGTTGTACATGCATGTTGTGAAGCAGAAATATTAGTTTTGTTTTTATGCTACATTTGGGCATTAATTCACAGAATTAAGAATTAAGCATTATCATACTTAAGCTGGCAGGAAATCGTCCTCTGCTCCAAGGTTTTGAGGTGAACATCTCTTCTAGTGGGGCAACTATACTCAGGACTAGTGGGAAATCAGTATATGAACATGGAAGACTTGCTACCAATGATTAAAGAGGAAAAAGAAAACCAAATGTTTCCCCTCCTTAGACATATAATCCAGGGAAAAGCTTTTGGGCAATAGAGATGGTTTTCTATCTTAGAATCACAGAATTGTTGTTGAATGCTGGACCACATGAAACAAAATGTTTCAACTGTAAAGGATTTACATCTCTGTTATTCTGAAGCATGTACTTTATAAGTCTAAGCTGCAAGCTACATCTGGCCTTATTTCTAAGGTTGAGAATGTGACTTATACCCTCAACAATAATTTGATTGGCATGTGGGCCTCCATAGTATTGCGTGCCAGCTTCAATGAATCTATTATTATTCTAAATTATATGTGGAAGCTTGAATTTCCAGCCATACCAAAACATGTATCAAAAATAAGCTTTTTCTCTAGAACAGCTTTACGATTACTTTTCATTTTCTTTGTCTTTTAAAATCCTCCTAAAACATTATCCAAAATATATTTAATAACACTAAACAGAACTGTAGCTCATCAGGAAAGGATGCTGGTGCTTGATTATGATTTCCATCTCATCTTTAAAACCATCAGTCAAAAAAAAAAAAAAGCAAAAAAGCAGTAGAGGTACAGTACTCAGTTAATACCTTCACTTGGAATGCCAGGCTGTTATGTTTATATATATTGTAAATAAATAATCAATATTTTCCATCTACAACAATTTCCATCTACAATTACTTTTACGCCCTAACAAAGCAGATATGCATATGTGCAGATGGACACATCATTTGGCAGAGCACATAAAAATTTGACCATATGTAAAGGTATGTCTATCGTAGACTGCCTGAAACAAACAGGATAAAACTAATTCTAGTTGAGAAAAGTACTTAGGTACACAGAAGAAAATGAACTACTGAAAGCCTGCCCTTCACAATGACCAACTGACATAACACTTTGGACAGTTTTTAACATTGTGATGTGCATGTTCCTCTAATAAATAATCTCAAAACAGACAAAAACTTAATAGTTGTTCTGGGTTTTTCGGGCTGTTGGGCCGTGTTCTGAAGGTTGTTCTTCCTAACGTTTTTTTCTTGTGTTTTCCCAAAAATAAGACAGGGTCTTATATTAATTTTTGCTCCAAAAATATGTTAGGGCTTATTTTCAAGGGATGTTTTATTTATTTTTTCACGTAGAACAATCGACATTTATTCAAATACAGCCATGTCATCTTCTGGTTGCTGCACAATGGTGGAGGGCAGGGTTTCACTTAACTGGGGCTTATTTTTGGGGTAGGGCTTATATTACGAGCATCCTGAAAAATCATACTAGGGCTTATTTTCAGGTTAGGTTTTATTTTCTGGAAACAGGGTATTGGGAAGAATTTCCTTGTGATGTTCACGAACAAACATAAAGTGCTTGAACCTTGAGTCTCTAAAATTTACACCTCAGAGAAGAAAAATTACACTGTAAATTAAAACCTTATAGATGAGATTTAAATTTATTGACAAAAAACAGCCCACATAAAATAAGGCTGAGAAATGAGAGAGGGACAGAGAGGTATAGAAAGCACCAGCAGAATATTTAGGTTTTACTAGTATGATCTATGATTAAATTCCAACTTGCTCATGATTCCAGATTTATGGAATCATTTCATTTTATTCCCAAACACGAACAAGTTATTCCATATATTGTTGTTCCAAATAATGAGCCAGTGACCCAAATTCTCTTGCTTAATTATATTCATGTAGCACAAGCTGTGTAACTCTGTGAACTGCTCCAAGTTAAGAAATCACCAGATCTTAGTAGTTCTGTATTGAGTTGTATGGCCTGGTGTGCACCTGCTAATGTCGGCTACTTTGGTTAATTTGCCTCCAAGGGTTATGCCATCTGTGTAGCTATGTAAGAAGATCTTGGCCAGGCTTTTGTGCATCATCACCAAAGTAACATTTCATGGATACTTACACTGTCCACTGCAAGGATTTTCGCCCAGATAAAAACCAGGAGAGGCCTTAGCTCTCGAGCAGAACTTTGAAGCAGCTTTAACACATAGGGAAAAATACCAACAGATAATGCCTGCAGGAAGGAAATTGAGAATGAACATTACCTAAAAGTGTGCAGGTGGGGGTTGAGTATATTGAACTCAATCCCCACCTGGTTCAGTTCAATATAATTAGAGTTCAATATAATTATAACAGCCTGTGAAATACCTAACAGGTGCATTTGTCTTTGGTCAACCTATAAATGAAACATGGATAAAGTTTACAAGAGCTAGGAGTAACATCTGGTTTTTTAATTCTCATTTTACTTTGGCAGTCTGTTCAATAAATCCAGCATGCTCATAAGAGGCTGTCTGAACATACACATCACATCTCTTGTTATCACCATGTCTGGCCTCAGATGGCATTGGACAAGCCGAACAACTATGGTGATTGCTATGGGCAGTTAATGTGTACTACATATAAGAATGATCCTCATCAAGCTCTATATCCTGTAGATCTTTGGCAGTCTGATTTATGTTGACCTTACGGCCACTCATCTCCTGACAGATAATGGCTATTTGTATAAACTTGCATGAGAGTATCTTCAAGTCCAGCAAGAATAAATTCATTACTCATACATGCTCACTGTGTAGTGTCTTTCGTCTTCAAAAAGATTGCTATAATATGTACCCACCAAGCTAACAGCCCAGGGTCCCAGATCTAAAAATCGTCCCAGTAAATCAAGAGCTCGCAGCCGATGCACTTGACTCAACAGCACCTGCAAAAAAGTGAGAGCAAAAAGCATGACAAAGATTAAAACTCTCACGCAAATTTAACAAGGCAGACTGAAACATGAACACTTCAGGTTCATAGGCTTGTGAGTAGTACAGCAGTCCAGATGATACATGGGCCACTATCTAAAAACAAGAAATAATCTCTATGAATATCTCAAGAAAATAGTAAAACTAGACATTATATGTGTCACAAATGATATGGATCATATGATATATGAATTAATAATGCAGAAGTCTTTCTTGAAAAGATTTACACATTTTTATACATTATATACACATTGTAGAAACAAAGACTTAAGAACATTTGAAAGAATATCATGTATACAACATTATTTCTCTATGAATACAACATGCTAAGAAACTGAAAATAAAAGTTTCTTGTTTTCCTGTATCCCACAGAAAGCCTTCCAAAATCTTCTGAGTAGCTGGTGTTGTAAACAAAGTACTGGGCAAGACAGAGTGAAGTCCCTTGCTCAAGATCACAAATTATAAGGCAGAGACATTGTAAGAGAAAAGGCCAGAGCCCCCAAACACTTCCTTTAATTCAAACGGAACAAAGACTCACCACATCTTTCTCGACAAGGGGAACACTGGGTTCCTGTTTCGATTAAACGAAGGAAAAAGCTGGAGATACAGCAGTGGGTTCATTTTAAAAAAGGAAGGAGGTAACAACAATATTATCAGCCTCAGATATAGTGAACAGCAGGATGCTACTGAAAATGATGTGGTCCAACTAATCTAATCAGTCTTTGCTTTCATGGATGGCAATGTGTTTGAAAGAAAAGAAAAAGAAGTAGCACATTTACAATTTAATACAAACTCATTAAAGGCATGTCAAGCTATGTTAATGAGTTGATATTTCTACAGACCCAAATTTAGCCTGCCATGAAATATTACCAGTCTTTGCTATGTCTCTCTTGTCTTAACAGAAATAAAATGTTGGGCTGTAGTGCTTACTCAGTGGTTTAGAGATCAACAGCATTCTTAGCCTGGGCTTATAACTAGGCTGTGGCCACCCTTCATTTAAACAATATAGTGTTCTTATTGATTGATTGATTGATTGATTGATTGATTGATTGATTGATTGATTGATTGATTGATTGATTGATTTGATTTGTATCCTGCCCATCTGATCTATAGGACCACTCTAGGCAGCTTCCACCTCATTTAATGCTTACATTTTTATATCATTCATCCATACACCTTATTCTGATTTTTACCTCCTATTGTACTCAAAAAGGTCAGAAACATAATGTTAAATTAAATGAAAAATAGTATTAAAGAGCAAGGTGATCTTCACTAATAGATTTCAATATTAGAAATACGCTAAAAGAGACATTCTATATGGAGAAAATCACTTACTTAGGAAATACATAATTAGAAATAATTACCACATGACTTATGCTCTGGAAATCATTAGTTGGAGATGCTCATCAAGTACAAAGAAACAGCTCCTCAAACATCTACCTTTCCTTATCTTAATGGTCTATGCATACCTTTGAAATAATAAAATCTCCAAAACTCAAGTCTGTTATCTTATGAAAAAAATGGAACTGAAGAATCTTATATAAGATAAAATATGTTTTTATCTTATATTCTCAATTATCAAGTGAATTTTGTTAATATTAGCTGAGAGTAAGTCAGTGTTTTAAAAGGTTTCATCTCTGAGATGTCAAGACACTACCATCCATCCTTATAGTTTCCTAGGAGCCCTTTGTAAAGAGGGATTTCTACCGACAAATAATCATGCAGAACCTCTGTCCATCTGTAAGATGTTTATAAAGCATGCAAAATATATTTTGTATATAAAATATACTTTATACTTGAATATACAGATATACAGTATCTATCTATCTATCTATCTATCTATCTATCTATCTATCTATCTAGCTAGCTAGCTAGCTAGCTACATACATTATATATATATAATTGCTGGGTTACTAGTAAAAATTATACGATTAGTCTGCATCATTACCGATAACAGCAAAACTGAAAGTTCAGCATCCTTCCATTGCTAAGTCATTTCAGTTATGCAACTGGGCCTCCCTCACAGCATACAGGTATGACTTCCTGTTTCTAGACACGAATGGGCTCTGTTCTAAAGATACCCACCCTGCTGGAGGCTCTGCCCAGTACCGTTTTCCTTTTTCTTTTCCTTTGTTTAATGACATTTTAAATAATTTTAGAAGAAAGAGAAGGATGGAAAATATCAAGCCTGATATTTTGGGTGGTCTTTTGGTGCTCATTTCCTTTTGCTGGTGATGACTGGCCGTTGGAAGCTTCCAATGCACTAGTGATGCTTCCCAAGTGTTTTGGGTATTACCAGAGATTGTCAAGATCTTCAAGAAGAGACCATAATCCAACTGAATACTAACACTAGCGTAAGTTCAACTGCATACATTTCAACAGTGATTTCCTTGTAGTTAAGAAGTCAGTGCTTCTTCTTGTGACTGGTCTGTGACAGGAAATAAAACCATTGACTTCATAACTAGGGGCAATATGTGCCTGAAATATATGCCACTGAATTTTCACCATCAAATGAACTAACTCTTTGTTACAGAACATGGATGAAACTGGTGCACAAAGTCATTTAAATTTAAAGGGACTCTTTGACGTTCACCCTCGTGGCCCCTGGTTGTCTCCCCAAACACAGAGCTCACAAAGGCAAACTAAAAACCTTCTGACACGCTGCCACCAGTTGATCTCTTCATCAACTTATTTTCCTTAGCAAAGACGAAGGTCCATTCAGTACTGACTTTTTAATAGAACAGGTTTATTGATTACAGTTGGTTTCTGGAACAATTCATAAACACAATCTTCAAGATTCATCAAGCTTCAATATTAACCTTCTATAGTTATTGTCACAATTTACACTCTGACTAATCACTCCTCAAACCCCAAACTATCTTTCTCTCTCTGATTCCTAACACAGACTCTCCCAGACTCAACTTAAATGACTCGACTGACATCTCTCTCGGCACCGCCTCTTAACCACATTAACATATACCATAAATAATTCATAACTTACAATGTATATCTTAGGGTGTTCACCACATACCTCCCCCCTTAAATGTTTGTTTAGGAGGGGAAACAGATATTCCATCCCAAACAAACATGCATCATTGCATAAAAACTCTACTTACCTTCTGGTAACATTCTGCATGCAATAATAATATTTATTATAACAATCACCATATCTTATCACTCTAAACATTCCAATCCAGTTCAAACACAGACTTTACCTTTTGATTCATACTTATGACATTTAATATTACAATCCTACAGAAATATAACATAATCATGAAAATTTTAGATAGATAATTAAACGGTTAATCCATTGTCCATTCAGGTTTATTCCCCCATTAGTCATTTGGCCTTCGAGGCAAGGTACCAGCATCCATGCTCTGAGTCCCTCTGACGCTGTGGAATACAAAGTCCAAGTCTTGCACATTCCCACTGTCATCTGCTAGGCACAACACCTCTCCAAATCCAGTGCTCGATGTATCAGTGATGATGGTGAACTCCCGGCTGTAGTCAGGTGTGCTGTAGACTGGTCCAGTCGTTACCGCCTCCTTCAGCTGGTCACACAACTGCTGGCACGCAGGGGTACATCTGACGCTCTCGGGCTCCTTCTTCCATGTTCTCTTTGGTTGACTAGCAGTCATCGGACCCTTTGATGTCCACTGGACGTCCTCTACTTGCTGCTTCCCAGTGAAGCCCGCTTTCTTTCTGGCATGGGGCTTCACTTTCTCAGCTGGGGAAAGGGTAGGCACTTCCCTCTCCTCCTCCCGAACATCTCTGGATGCGTCCTTCTTTTGGACGTCAGGGCTTATGCCTTCCTCCTCACTCACAAATTCACCCACAGGTACTTTTATTGCAAAGTTTTCCCTATGTGGGGGACCACTATCACAGGTCATTTGAAGATTCTCAGACGAGTTTCTTTTAAGTGCAATCTCAAACGACTGGTTTGTTTTAGATGCACTGAGCTTGTTATCTGATTCTAGTTCTTTGTCCATTGATAAGCTAGGTAGAGATTTGCCTTGCAAGGTCTGAAGGTCTATTTCAGCTGCAGAGCTACTAAACTCTATAGCCCTCCAGTGCTGGTGCAACACATCTATAGGTTCCAACCCTGCCAAAAGTAATTTACTATCCTCTATAGATCTCAGCCCCACTACTTGGTCCTCAGGGCCAAATGCTCTTTCCTGGGCCTCATACAAGCCTTTCTCCTTTCCAGGAGTACTTTCCAAACTTGGCTCTGCCACTTCTAAGGACTTTTCCCTATATAAAAGATCCTTGTCCAGGCAAGATCTCTCAGGGCATTCAGGAGACAATAAAGTAGGTGAACTGGCCACTTCAACACAACCCACCAAGCTAGTGTCCTCCTTCTGCTCCTGGGCAAAAATATTTTTATTTGGGTTTTTCTAAACCATGAGATCACCTTCTGAACAGCTGTTAAGCTGGCTATCCAAGGAACCTTCTCCCTCCAGGCTCCCCTCTGCTACAGTATCCATTTTTACTGCAGTGGGTGATTTCTGGCCCCCTTGTGAGTGTGTTAATACAAAAGCACTCTTAACATGCTTTATCAAGTCCCAACCAATTAGAAAAGCAGCCGGTATTTCCTCCTTATATTTTCCAGGGACAATTAGCTGTTGATGGGGTCCTCCCCCTCTATGAGGTGCCTTTAAATCCTCTCCATACGTCAGGTCTTTATCAGTTATAGACCTCTCAGGGTGTTCAGGGGTCAGTGGAATGGGATTCTCTTTAGGTTTTCTAATACCATCATTTAAAGTACTATCTTCCTTCTGTTCATCAATATAGGAAGTACAGTGGTGCCCCGTATAGCGAGGTTAATCCGTTCCGGATTAACCCTCGCTATACGGAATCATCGCTAAGCGGGTAGGGGAAACGTATTGGAACGCATTAAACTTCGTTTAATGCGTTCCAATACGTTTGTTACTTACCCGTTCAGCGAGATTCCAGGTGCTGGCAGCCATTTTCGCGCCTTCGCTAAGCGAGGGCACGGCGCGAAAACGGCTGCCGGCAGCCATTTCCGGGCTTCCGGCGGCCATTTTGGAACCGCCGATCAGCTGTTCGGCGGTTCCAAAATGGCCGCCGCAATACCCGATCTTCGCAATGCGGGTTTTCCCCATTGCGAAGATCGGGGGAGTTTCCGTATAGCGATCCCGAAAAAGGGATCGCTATACGGAAACATCGCTATACGGTGCACTCGCTAAGCGAGGCACCACTGTATCATTAGGATTTTTCAATATGACCTCCTCAGCCATTTCTGCTACCTCAGGGTTTTCCTCTAAACTGGGACATCCCTGGTTTGATTCAGAGATTAGGGATTCCATTTTTCCCGCAGGGATTGTTAACTGCTCTCCCAGGGCACATGTTATCCAAAAAGCACTCTGTACATGCTTAGATCTAGCCTGATTAAACAAGGTGCTGGAATTTGATCAGAAATTGCCAGATCCCAAATTTCAACCCAATCTCTATAGTTTATCTTTACTTTAGCCATAGGTAAAATCACTGGAGTAGAACTTATTCCCTTAATTGTAACAGTTTGGTTTGGAAGTATTTGTTCTTTAGGAACCACATCGGGACGACACAGGGTTATGTTGGACAGGTATCAACAACTCCCACACAAGAATTCTCATTAATAAGAATTTCCTCACCAAGGTTCCGTACTAAAATATTTTCTGTCTTTACAGTACAAGAAAACACTGAACGACCCTGGCTAGTGGCAGATCAGAATTCTCCGTCGTGCTAGTTGCCATAGAGACAGAACCACCATTGTTACTACCTCCTTCAGTGGCCTCCACAGATTTTAAACAGTAAACTTTCTTGGTCTGATTATCATATTTTCTATTTTTATTTTTATACAATTTGATTGAATATGCCCAAACTCACTGCAGTTATAGCACTGTATAAGTCCTTCAATCACACTGTGGCGATCTGTTAAACTTTTCCTAAGAGTTCATTCGCTTCGGCGGACTAGGCCCTGGCAACTCAGGTGAGGCACTACTCTGGCCTTCTTTCCCTGATGTGTTTCTGAGGTAATTTTTATTGAAGGGTCTCTTATTGTTGTCCCAGTTTTGCCTGTTAAATTTTACCTCAGAGAACCTCACTTATGGAATCCGCATTCTCACCTGCTTCTATTAAATTTCTAGTTTTTTTTTTCTTTAACTACGTAACGCAATTCCCCAGGCAAAACAGAATAAAATTGTTCCAACCCAATCACATTTTTCATCTGTTCTAGAGAAATGACATTTTCACATTCCATCCATTTGTCTAAACATTCAACCAAGTTAGCCCCGGACAGAGAATATGATTCTTCAGGCTTTCTGGTAAGGGAACAGAATTTTCCATCAGGTTGCAAAGCCTCAAGCCAGAGCCAAGAGGCTTATGTGGGAGTGCCGTTGCTCCCATCGCGTTCTAGCACAACCCAGACTACTCTCCCACCTTCTCTATCTATGAAAGAGGACAAACAGGTGGACACTGGAGAGTTGGAAGAAATAAGAGAAAGGGAAAGACAGAAACATCAAGGGGTCGACACTAGTGACCTGACAGAGGTGACGAAAAGGTTAAGCATGATGAGTAAGCCCGGGAGAAGTTTGGCGGGAAACGGGGAGGAGAGGTAGAGGCGGGAGCTGGGGATATAAAAGTGAAGGGAAGCGGGTTCCTGGGTGGCTGGGAAATGATTTGGGTCCAGGACCCCTTGACCGGGGCCTGGGAACAAGTAAAGGTGCCCCACGAGGAGGCGGAGAGGCAGAGAAGACAACGACCCCATCCATCATACTGGGTGGAGTCGGAGGCTAAAGAGTGAAGACGCTGGCTGAGAGAGGAGAGAAGCAGTAGCGAGAGAGCTTGAGAGGAAGAAAGCATGGCATCTTGCCGAATTACATAGGATAGGGGTCTACCCAGACCGTGGTTGGCCAGCCCAGGAGAGAGGTCCTCATTCTGGTGAGGCTGAGGAGAGGAAAAAACAAGAAACCGGGCCTTCTCGGCGGTGGCTCCTCGCCTCTGGAACAATCTACCTCTGGAGATTCGCGTGGCTCCCTCGCTGGGTACTTTTAAGAAACAACTGCAAACATGGATGTTCAGGCAGGCCTTCCCCTCCTAGTTAATCCCTGACCTCTTCCCTTTCCTTCATTTTTATGTTTTCTATCTCCATCTTATTAATTTTTTTAAATTATGTACAAATTCCTTTTTATTTGTATATTGTTCTTATATTTTTTCCCCCTTGTGTGTTGTAAGCCGCCTAGAGTGGTCAATATGACCAGATAGGCGGGGTATAAATGGAATAAATAAACAAACAAACAAACAAACAAACAAACAAACAAACAAACAAACAAATAAATAGAACCTGAGGGAGAGGGTGTTGAAGAACTGATCCTGGAGAAGGTTGTACCAGGACCGTGGATGTTTGAAGACAGTAACCCTTTCATTGGCAATGTTTGGACACCCTTACGGTCAGGGTTTAGACCGCAAGAGACTTTAGAACCTGTTCCTAAAGAAGTTCCAGTTAATGTTGAAGTGTTAATAAATACAGACAAAGTTGAACCATTAAACCCGTCTCGTACTTTACTAGAAGTGACTGATCCCCCTAACATTGAACCCTCACACGGGTGTTCTGCATTTATGCCAAATCTTGAATATACCATTTTTCTATAGGCTTCAAAATCTCTAGCTTGCTCTAGAGGCATCTGAGAATATAGTTCAGCTAAATCCTCACTTATTTGTGATTTTAGCACTATAATCGTTTCATCATCCTTAATATCAAAGTCCCAACATGCTCTCTCAAATGAAATGAGGAAGGATTCAGGGCAGTCTCCTTTTCTATATTGGGGAAATTTCTTTAGATCGATTTTTGAGAGATTTCCCTCACTGGAATTGTTGTTATTATTGCTATGATTGCTTTGAGCAGTGTTTTCCAATCTTTTCATTTCTATTTGAAATTCCATTTGTGTTTTTTCTTCTCAGTGTTTTCTCTCATCTCTAATTCCTTGAGGTGTAGCTTCTTAGCTTTCTCCTCAACTCTGGCTTTTTCTCTAATTTCTAATTCCTTTTCTCTAAACCGAAATTCCTGTAGCAATTTCCATTTTTCAAACTCTTGGGAGCTTAATTCCTTTTGTCTCTCTGAGGCACCCTTATCAATTTCCTCCTGTTCCATTGGAGTTAAAGGGTCTCCATTTCCCTCCATTTCATGAGGTAAACTCTGCCTCATGACTCCCCTTTTGGCTATGTTTGGGGGGCACGTTTACTTCTGAGATAATTAGTCTTGAGTGTTTGTACTGATTTTAAAAAGGACCTGTCTTTTTGCTTGAATTCTAGTAACTATTGTTGTTGCACTTCCCTTCAGCTCTTTCTGGCTGTTCTCCAGCTAACAAGTTACTGTGTCTCTCTATGTCTGAGCTATCTCTGCTCTCAGACACCAAAATAATTTTTTTTTCTCAAGCCTCTGCTTGGGTTCTTCTATCCCCTCAAATCTGCTCTGACCTCTGGCTTCCACTTCTATCCACAAGTACTCCCTTAATTCTCAGAGCCTTGAGTTTTAAGCTAGCCTCTGGTGTATCACTTTTCTTTATACGCCATGGTTTTAGTTTAAACAAATCAGTTAGTCCTGAGGCAGATGTTAGACTTATTATATGTTTTGGTAATTTCTGTATCTGTCCCCTACCATAGCTACTTTTCTAGCATTAATTTGGCAAGCTTCCTACCTATCTTCTTGGGGGGGGGGGGAGAGACTGATTTTAGTAACCAGCAATTATATGTTCTTCAAGAATACTTATATGGACACCACTTGATTCAAATGACTTGTTAACAGGTATTCTGAAGAGACTAGAAAAGCAGTAGGAAAGACTGTGACTAACTAACTGAACCAGCATGTGAACACAGCCTTTAGAAGAGGCAAAAAAAGGATAATCCTGGAAGTAATACTGGACACTGGGAAACTAGCTAAGAGCAATTCCAACAGCGAATAATTTTTAAAACTTAGAAAGGAAACAGAATAGAGTGGGGAACAAAGTAAACCAAAGGAAACAAATATAATTTCTTATTAGGAGGGTGACAAAATGCTGGAAAGAAAAATTCTAGGCTATGTATGCAAATAACAAAGTGCCCAGAACTCTGCTGGAGATTTAGTTCACTACAATGAACTGCCACTAATAAAAACCAGTTGTGTTACTAGATAGATGTGCATCAGTTACACGGTACAGCATGCACTTTGTAATGGAGTCAATGTGACATGGGTTAGTGGCATCAATTCTTTGGCGGTCTGCTTTCTTTATGGTCCAGCTCTCACTTCCATACATCACGACAGGAAAAACCATAGCTTTGACTATTTGGACTTTTGTTGGCAAGGTGATGTCTCTGCTTTTTATGATGCTGTTGAGGTTTGTCATCGCTTTCCTCCCAAGAAGCAGGCGTCGTTTAATTTCGTGGCTGCTGTCTCCATCTGCAGTGATCACGGAGCCCAAGAAAGTAAAATCTGTCACTGCCTCCATATCTTCCCCTTCAGTTTCCAAGGAGGTGATGGGACCAGTGGCCATGTTCTTAGTTTTTTTGATGTTGAGTTTCAGACCGTTTTTTGCACTCTCCTCTTTCACCCTCATTACAAGGTTCTTTAGTTCCTCCCCACTTTCTGCCATCAGAGTGGTATCATCTGCATATCAGAGGTTGTTGATATTTCTTCTGGCAATCTTAATTCCTCCAGTCCAGCCTTCCGCATGATGTATTCTGCATATAAGTTAAATAAGCAAGGAGATAATATACAGCCTTGTCGTACTCCTTTGCCAATTTTAAACCAATCAGTTGTTCCATATCCAGTTCTAACTGTTGCTTCCTGTCCCACATAGAGGTTTCTCAGGAGATAGACAAGGTGGTCAGGCACTCCCATTTCTTTAAGGACTTGCCATAGTTTGCTGTGGTCCACACAGTCAAAGGCTTTTGCATAGTCAATGAAGCAGAAGTAGATGTTTTTCTGGAACTCTCTGGCTTTCTCTATAATCCAGCACATGTTTGCAATTTGGTCTCTAGTCCCTCTGCCCCTTCGGAATCCACCTTGTGCTTCTGGGAGTTCTCGGTCCACATACTGCTGAAGTCTACCTTGTAGGATTTTGAGCATAACCTTGCTAGCGCGTGAAATGAGTGCAATTGTACGGTAGTTGGAGCATTCTTTGGCACTGCACTTCTTTGGGATTGGGATGTAGACTGATCTTTTCCAGTCGTCTGGCCACTGTTGAGTTTTCCAAACTTGCTGGCATATTGAATGTAGCACCTTAACAGCATCATCTTTTAAGATTTTAAATAGTTCATCTGGAATGTCATCACCTCCACTGGCCTTGTTGTTAGCCAGGCTTTCTATGGCTCACTTGACTTCACTCTCCAGGATGTCTGGCTCAAGGTCAGCAACTACATTGTCTGGGTTGTCCGGGATATCCAAATCTTTCTGATATAATTCCTCTGTGTATTCTTGCCACCTCTTCTTGACGTCTTCTGCTTCTGTTAGGTCCCTCCCATTTTTGTCCTTTATTATGTTCATCTTTGCACAAAATGTTCCTCTAATGTCTCCAATTTTCCTGAACAGATCTCTGGTTTTTCCTTTTTTGTTATTTTCCTCTATTTCTTTGCATTATTCATTTAAGAAGGCCCGCTTGTCTCTCCTTGCTATTCTTTGGAAGTCTGCATTCAGTTTTCTGTAGCTTTCCCTATCTCCCTTGCATTTTGTTTCCCTTCTCCTCTCTGCTATTTTTAAGGCCTTGTTGGACAGCCTCTTTGCTTTCTGTCATTTCCTTGCATCATATTTAAATGGGCCTAATTTATTGAGGAATTTCTGAATGTTTTTACTAATCCAAAAAAATTTAGGCAGGTGTTAATCCAGCTGTGTGGCAATGAGTCAAATGCCTTTTTATAGTCCAGGCCATGTTAAGGTTTGTTTTTCATCTTTTTTGCATTCTTCAGTATCATTTTATCAATAAGCAGCTAATCTTTCATGCCTCTTGACTTTTTAAAGCTCCCTCTCTGTTCAGTTGGGTATAGGGAGTTTTCAGGTAAGTCATTATATATTGATCTTGCCAGTACTTCTGTGAGGAGCTTGAACATTGGTTGTTGTGGGTTTTTCAGGCTCTTTGGCTGTGTTCTGAAGGTTGTTCTTCCTAACATTTTGCCAGTCTCTGTGGCCGGCATCTTCAGAGGACAGGAGTAGCACTCTGTGCTCTGGTGCAGTTTGTTTAGGAGTTGAGTATTTATAGCAGTGGGATCAGCTTTTGTCCTTTTCAGGAGATGGGTGATTATGGTGATCTGTGTGTTTTTGTTGTGGATGTATTGTTGTGATAAGGAGGAGAGAATACATAGTTTGTTGGAAGGCATGTAATTGGTCGATAATTACTGGGTTCATTGTCCTCTTGATGATATTTTATTATGAGAAATGTGTGGCCTGTTGTGATCCGATCTTCAGTAGTAGAATTTTGAAATAAGTGATTAAATTGCCCTGCTATACGTTGATGGAGACTTCTTAGGTCCTTTAACCAAAATCCATGGAGCTCATCTGGACCAGGTGTACTCAGATTTTTCGTAGCCTTTACTTGCCTCTTAATCATATCAGTTATTATTACAATATAATCAATTCGTTTTCTTTGAGTTTCTTTACAAATGTCTTTAATGCATGAGGCATTTTTGTTATGTTCAGCTGGGCTTTCCCACATTTCTTTTGGAGCATCATATTTCGTTCGTTCATTTAGTCATTTAGTCTTCGTGACCCCATGGACCAGAGCACGCCAGGCCCTCCTATCTTCCACTGCTTCCCGTAGTTGTGTCAATTTCATGTTGGTTGCTTCGCAGACACTGTCCAGCCATCTCATCCTCTGTCATCGCCTTCTCCTCTTGCCGTCGCACTTTCCTAACATCAAGGATCTGTCCTTCCAGTGAGCACTCAGAGTTGATTTCCTTTAGAATCGATAGGTTTGTTCTCCTTGTAGTCCATGGGACTCTCAAGAGCCTCCTCCAGCACCACAATTCAAAGGCATCAATTCTTCGGCGTTCTGCTTTCTTTATGGTCCAGCTCTCACTTCCATACATCACGACAGGGAAAACCATAGCTTTGACTATTCGGACTTTTGTTGGCAAGGTGATGTCTCTGCTTTTTAAGATGCTGTTGTTATCGATGACCTAACACTATATGCAACAAGTTCCATAGAGATAGAATCACTATTAAACACAATGCAAATATTTAGTGAAGATATCCAAATGAAATTTGGAATTGACAAATGTGCAGCTCTGCCTATGTAAAATCCAAAACTAGATGGGATAGGGTTGAAAAATGGCAATATTATAAAATCACTCTCAAGTGATAAAATTATAAATACCTTAGAATACTAGCTGCAGAAAATTAAACGGTGGAAATACAATTTCCAGTTCCAGTGATTTGATACCCAGCTGGAATAATAGATTGGACTCAAAACGAATTAGAAGAATTGGATTGAAAAATATGGAAACTAATGAACACACATCATGCACTACATCCAAAAAGTGATGTTGACAGCTTATATTTACCATGAAAAACCAGAGGCCATGGATTACTACAAATTCAGCAGGTAGAACAGGGGGAACAAAATAAGCCTAAATGATTATACCAGTACAAGAAGAGAAAAATTACTTAAGGCAGTGAAAATGAAGAATATTTTGAAAACGACAGAAACAAAGGCTCAATATAAAAAAAATTAAAATAAATTAAAAAGCTGGAAAAAAATTAAACCACTGCATGGACATCACCTGAGAAATAGTGAAAGGAAAGCATGATCATAATTCAACATGGGCATGGCTAAAACTAGGGACCCTTAAGAAAGACACCGAAGGATTGATTTTTGGTGCACAACAAGCACTCCAAACTGACATGATGAAAGCTAAGATCCGAGGAATTAGTGGTAACAGCAAATGCCGACTCTGCCGGCTCTGTGTCATATCTCATCTGTGAATGTCCAAAGTTAGACATAATAGAGTGGCAAAATTAATGAACTGGTCATTATGCAAAAAATATAATTTGCCAGCCTCCAAAAACCCATGGGAATATCAGGTAGAGAAGGTGTCAGAAGATGAGGTGTCAAAAAATGAGGAAGTCAAAATCTTGTAGGATTTCTACATCTAAAAGAATAGAGACCATGAACATAAAACACCAGACATAGTAGTAGTAAAACGAAGATCATTGACATTGCAATTCTAGGGGATGCCAGGGAAAAACTAACAAAGTACAGAGATCTGGCAATCGAAACATCTTGCCTATGGAATAAACATACTTCAGTGGTCCCTGCAGTCATTGGGGCATTAGGAACAATATCAAGAAAGTTCTCACAGTACTATAATCAGTTGCAGATCTCTGAAATCACACAATCAGAGCTACAAAAATGGCAATATTAGGAACAGCATATATACTACACCAATATTTAACAGGTTTTTGGTTAAAACTTGTATCTGTTATATCAGCAATCATCAACCCCCGGTCCTCGGCTCGGTACTGGTCCCTGGCCTGAGCCGGACTTGGCCGCGAGGACAGACCTCCACCCCCTCGCACATACTCCCTTCCCCACAGCTGCTTTTTGCGCGCACACACACGCGTGCCAGTGCCGATGTGAGTGCTCCTTCACCCTTTCAGGCATGCACCCGCACGCGCAAAGCAGCTGTGGGGAGGGGAGTGAGTGTGGGGGTGGGAGATCTGTCTTTGTGGCATGGCAGCAGCAACGGGGGGTGGCCCAGAGCTGGGAGGCTGAGCATAGCCGGGTGCTCCGGCTGCTTGCCTCCTGGCGTGCTCCAACGAGGCCGTGGTGGGCATTCCTCGCCACCCTCAGCAGCCCTCCTTCCCTCCCCAATCCACCAGCCTTCTGGGGGGGGGGGCTTCCTGAAGGAGGCACCAGGATCCAGTTGCGAGGCGAGGCAGTGCCAGGTGGGCTCTGTCAATGCAAAGTCGGGAGGGTGGGGAACAGGCGCCACTTAACAGGAGGAAGAGTCGTCGTCAGCACCGGTGGCGGGCAAAATAGGGTGAGTGGAGGTGAAAGGGCTCTCTAGGAATCCACTCCCCACCACCCTCGCAACGGCAGCACCGGGCATGAATGGAGAGCGTCTCTCTCTCTCTCTCTCAGCAGGGGCGACTGGGGGGGGGGAGATGAGCAGGCACAAAGCCACGCCTAGAGCTGTAGGGAGGAGAAGAAGCCTGAAGGTCCCCATTCCACCCTCATGGTCCATGTCTTTTATATTTGTTGTTGCTCCATTTTTCTCCTTCCAAGCCTTGGTGAAAGTTTCCATGATGTCCAAGCTGAGAAGGGAGTTGGGAATTATTCTCATGTCGCATAATTCCCTTCTCACCTTTGCATCTATGGGTCTTCTCCCTGTTTCTCTTCATCCCCTTCTTCCCGGTGGGCTTTGAACCTCATCTCTTCCTCCTCCTGGTCGTCTTCCAGCATCTCCCATCTGCCTCGATATCCCCCTCCATTTAACATCTAAACACCCACACTAGTTCGGCTTGCCTTCCTTCCTTCTGAAGGTGCCACAAATTCGTAGTTTTCCCTACAGAATTAGAGCACCCCCCATGTGCTTCTCATCCTCCTGCTCTTTCTTGTCACCCTACATTGTCTTTTCTTTCCCTAAGGGCATGCTCTCAGATACCTGTCCTAAATAGCTTCTTCCCCCACTTTGTTTGCTTATTTCTTCAGTAGCAAAATGAAGAACAATTGGGTGTTTGCTGTTCTCTTTGGCTTCAAATAAAGCGCTGCTGAACCCGCACCAGCGGCTGCTCGCCCGGGCAGCCGCATCGGTCGTCATTGCACCTCGCCATTTGAATTTCCCGCCATGGAGGGCAGGGAAGAGCACCGCCCCCCCATCAGGAGGCGAGCGGCCGGAGGGAGCACCCCGGCCATG
This sequence comes from Pogona vitticeps, assembly GCF_051106095.1. Classification (NCBI taxonomy): domain Eukaryota; kingdom Metazoa; phylum Chordata; class Lepidosauria; order Squamata; family Agamidae; genus Pogona; species Pogona vitticeps. The sequence goes on along the minus strand of NC_135784.1, from coordinate 142,311,626 downwards.
CTCAGACTCCCTGGCTTCCGCCGCTGCTGACACGCACGGCCTCACCCATTCAAGTATGCCCCTGCATGCAGGGGGATGAGGTGGGCGTGTGGGTTGGCAGGTGCTCCTGTGCACGTGCGCTCCCCCCCCACTTCGCGTGTGTGTCAGAGAGCGCAAGCATGAGGAGCCGCCACACCTCCCTCAGAGGTTCAGCCAGTCCGGAGTATGAAAAAGATTGAGGACCTCTGTGTTATATAATGCCAGTCAATTTTTTATAATGTTGTCTGTGCCTGGTGTTTCAGAATAATAATAATAATAATAATAATAATAATAATAATAATAATAATAATAATAATAATAATAATAATAATAATAATAATTATTATTATTATTATTATTATTATTATTATTATTATTATTATTATTATTATTATTATTATTATTATTATTATTCTATTTATATACCACCCATCTGGCTACTAAGGCCACTTTGGGCTGTTCACAACAAAATAAACCACATTAAAGAATAACCAGATAAACCTAGCAACCATATAAAAAACAAATAAAACAAATAAACATATAAGCCAATTAAACTAAAAAGAAAGTAACATAGAACAATTCCTCAATGCAAAATCAAAAATTTTAAAAATCAAGATGGTGGAGTTGGTAGTTTAAGAGCTGAAACTTCAGTGCTCTGGTACATATACATAAACCACCAATAAGATTCTGGTCACTTGCAATGAACACCCTGCCTTCCCATATATGTAAAGGTATTAGCCTACACCAATGGGAGTTGTTGGGAGGCGGAGCCAGAATGAAACTAGAAGGGAGGGGTGCGTTAGAGTGAGAAAGGTGGAGTCTGACAGTTAGAGGCTTGACAGTTGGGGAGTTAACTGTGAAGTGGGGAGTTAGGCTGTGGAGAGTTAAAGGTGGCAGTTGAGAGTGAGGACGTTAAAGAAAGCTAAATAAGGAATGAGTTATTAAGAAGCCAATAAATGCCTTAACGTCTTTTAACCATTTATTCAAATAAACTGTAATCAATAAACCTGTTCTATGTTGAAAGTCACACGCCGTATGAACCTCAGTCTTTCTGAGTAAATTGTGCTGGTAAAGACCAACTGGTGGCAGCGAAAAAGGGAATGTGACTCGTGTGCCTTGGGCTTGTGTGCCTTCCTGCGTGCCCCCAGGTTGCTCAAAGTGAGGGTCACGTCACATCATTATTATTCCACATAGGAATAGTGACACACATTCCATAGGAAATAGGTCTTACATGGCAATATGTTGCTTCTGATACTGTAAAACTAGGCAAAATCCAGTCCTTGTCTGGCAAGAATAGGAAAAGTTGAATTTAAAACAAGAGGGACAAATAACAGAGAAAAACAGTGGATCTGTGATTAAAGTGTACTCTGTGTATATGCAAATACCAAAGCTCCTGCTCAAGGCAAGAATGGATAAATTCAAGGAGATTTTGTATTAAAATTACAAGACACCACAGGTCAAATAACAACCAGCACCATTATTAAAAGGCAGCAGCATCTGAAATTAGGTTTCGCCTCCGCAGGGCAAGTACTAATCCTATTGAGCTGTGCTGGATATAGTCTGGAAGGCAAATGCCTTGGTAAGGATTAAGGGCCCTTCACACCCATGCCCCTACCCTCTACATTCTCTTTCTCAGGAGAAATGAGACTCTAAAGAAACTGCAAGTTTTAAAAAGTCAATAAAAAGCCATTTATAAAAGGGCTGTTTTTCTTTTACTAGGATAACCTGGCAAAAACGCCAGACATTTTGCCCAGGCTCTAATGTCCCTCTTCTCCAGGGAGAGACAAAACAAGGGGAAAAAAACTACGGGAGAGGAGTTGAGGCCTCCTTTTTAAGGCACTTGCTTAAATTTAGATGTGTTGATACACCCTGTCAAACCATCATGTTGTGATGCAAACCTAATGAAATTATGTGAACGGATTTCCTCATGAATACTCACCTCTGTGATGGCTCTGGCACTGGCATTGTTACTTCCCTACACAAAGCAACAGGTGTCTTAATACTGCTGCAAAATTAATTATTAGTACAGCCCTCTGGTGTCAAATCATTCAACAGAACTGATGTCAGATACGAAATCTGTCTGTTCCTTCAGCTTTGTCAAAGATAAACGGCCCATCTAGCATCTCCTCTTTCAAAACTATCTCCTAGACTTCAGAAGTCCTAGAAATCAAAGAACCAGGCTCACTAAGATTGATGACGCCATCAGCTATGATGCAAGACAGCGAATCTAAGGAGAATGAGATTCCTTACACATCATAAAGGAGGAAAATGGATGCCCTTGAATGAATAAAAGACTATAACCTTATTTCTCTTAGCAGAAAGAGCCCACATCTAGTAATCCTCAGCAAAAAGAAAAAAGGACAGAAGTGACCAGTTGGCCTCACAGAAGTGATAAACATTTCAATTATAATTACAGTTATAACCATCTGTTGTAAGAAAACAACTAAGATCCCAGATACTGTATCAAAAGTATCAGACACTCTTTTTTTGTTTAAATTAGGAATAACTAGTAGGTATTGTATCCTATTAGCATTTACTTTTTTGATTCTGGTTGTATCTTACAGGTTATCCTCCAACTAGTCTAATTCACTTATTTCTATGTAATGATTCCTGCATTCTATCTGAAGACTGTTAGAAATCACAGACATGGGGAGCAGCTACATATTCTGCTCCCAAACTGTTCTCTCACCCTGCTGACCTGAACTCAGAGAGAATTTCAAAGCTTGTTCTCTGTTTTGTGAGATTTTAGTTTGTCCTAAAACTAGAGGTATCGGTTTAGAAATAAAAATAATAATCCAATAACAATATTGCATTACTGTAGATTTTAGATTTAACAATCAGGGTGAATGTGTACAGATAAATAAGCAAATTAAATTCAGAGAGAAATGAGCAAATCAAATTCAGGATAGATAACAGCTATTCAGAGCACAGTCCTAAGTAGCAAAACTAACAGAGGACTAGGTGAGTTGATGCTACGCCAGCAGAAGCCTTGGTGAATTTAAATTCCTCCCTGACTAAGGATGTGGAAATTATGGAAGATCACACTTGTTTTGGCATAATCTTGGTATAGCGTTGTGTCCCTCTGTTGGATGAGGTTTGGATCTCAGTATTTCCTTCACTCCACCCTTTCTCTAGCTCTTTTAGCTGGTAAAAGGATTCTGGCAGCAAAAATTGGTTCTGCCAGTACAAAGACATTTCCGCCATCATATAGGGATTGATGTTGGCAGAAGATGACTTTTGACATTTCTAGCTACATCCAGGGCATTTTTGTGGTACAATTGCATTGTTTTATTTAAAGATAAAGAAGCCACCTTGAGCCCATTTACTGAAAGAAAGAGGGAGTACTGAATTAATAAATAAAAGTTAAAATTGATGGATCTTTTATTTTGGGTTAAAATTTTATAGCTTCCAAATCTGTTATGTAATAATTTCCTTTTCATTAAATTACTTATATTGTTTATTTAATTCATATAGTATGTTTTTTTAATTTAAAAGTGATGACATAGACAGAAACACAAACCAATATACAGTGGTGCCTTGCTTGACGACATTAATTCATTCCAGTGAAATCGTCGTCAAACGAAATAAAAAAACCCATTGAAACGCGTTGAAAACCGTTCAATGCATTCCAATGGGCTGAATACCTGCTTGTCCAGCGAAGATCCTCCATACGGCAGCCATTTTTTTGTGCCTGTAATGTGAGGAATCCCTCCCTAACACAGCGGGGAGCCATTTTCTTCAGCCGGTGGCCATTTTGAAACCCAACAATCATCTGTTTGTTGATCATTGTAAAGCACATAATCTAACCACAAGCACCACCCACAATTTAGTCACGACTGAGCAAAAAATAGTGACTCCTTTGCACTCCTGCCAATTGGCATTTGCTTTTCCACATCTCTGAACTAGACAATAATTAATCCATTGGATTAAGCCACTAATGATCTGAAATATGCTTAGTCAGTAAACTCTTCTAAAAAGGTACAGCTAAAATGATCCATCCATGTAATGTTCACAAGTTGATAGAAATTTCTCATAAAATAAATGGACAACTTCCTATTTTAGTAACCTGCATATTTTCAATGGCAAGTGAGAATGACATCTATCTAGGCTGGCTATTTGAAATAAGGGCTTTGTTGATATAGAAATAAAAGAAGCGGGTGAAAGAAGTTAAATTCTGCAGCACTTGCCAAATCTGCAACCTCAATTTATGCTCAACTGGAGAACATTTGAGGTGGGCCAGTGGGACAGTGCCTATGTATACTATGTCTTTACTAGAACAGGCTTAGCAAACTATCAGCTCCAGCTAGCCTTGAACACAGTCCACATAATTTATTTACCCAAACACCATCTGGCAGAGAGCAAAGCCAGGAGGAAAGAAATGCCCATAAACACACACAAACAGAGAAGAAGCAAGCAGCTGGCTGGTTAACCATGTGTTTCATCAGCTTCAGCTATGCTAGTAGACTGACCCCTTGCCAAGACAACTCACCTGCAATACAATGGGAAGCTGTTCAGGTGGATTGCGATTTTCTACTCCCATCGTCAGCCATACTTGAAATGCTGTAAGCTGTTCAGCAAAGAATGGGCTGTGCTGTTGGGGGGAAATGAACATTGGCTCATCATAAACTATGGTGACAACTGTACACTGAAAAATCAAGCAAAAACCCCATGCTTACCTTCACTAAGCACAATAAACTAGAAATAATTTTATCTTAAGTTACAGGGCATATCATTATCACACATGTGCTCTTGCGTATATTTATAGCACACACAGGGTTAACAACTGAGATTTTAAAATAATTTAGTTTTTTAAAATGCAGAGGAAAGTGATGGGTATATTTATGTAACCGTTCGGAGAAAGTTAACTTCATGTGCACATCTCAAGCTTGCAAACTTGACAAGGTATGAATTCATTTTCATCTTCTTCATGGGAATGCTTTCATGTATTTCTTTTGCAGAACTACCTCTGCTGAGTCCAAGGTGAAAATGATTCAGCAACAATGAAAAATATATTTCTCTTTTGGCAAAGAGGCTCATAATTCAGACATGCAATTAGGGGCAGTACAGATGGTATCTACTTAACACACGAACTCCCTGTTCTCCAAGTTGTTTTTTAAGATATGCACAACATATCAATTTCCTATGATAGTTTAGAAACACAGAAAGGTAAGGAACCATCCAATTATCTTCCAGATATGCTGGCACCTTCACACTGTGTGGAAAGAAGTATCAAAATGGTTTGCATTATTTTGTGACATACCGTATTTTTCGCTCCATAAGACACACCTGATCATAAGACGCAGTTACGGTAACTACCTGTGATCTCCCTCCTCTCCCCTCCAGTACAAGGAATGGTTCCCGCGAAGAGCGCCGGAACTAAAACTCCGCCCTTTTCCAGAGAATGGTACACTCTGTCTTCGCGCATGTGCCTACAATTGCTAAAGCATGGGGGGGGGTAGGGAGCCAGCTCCCTTACCACCCCAACCAGCTCATCATTTCTATGGCACTCGTCAGTTGACCGCTCGTGGTCTGGAAGTGCTCCTAGGCCCTGCCCCGGAGGGGAAGGAGACGGGTGGTGTGGCAGGGGCTCGGCCTGGTGCTGAACGAACCAATACTGGCGGCAGGCCTGAGAGAGGGACACTGGAGGTGGCGGCATGGAAGATGGGAGGCGGAGCTTGCATCTACCTTGCAGAGTCGAGCTTTCATTGCTGGCGGTGGGAAGCCAAAGAAGAGGGGCGTGCTGTCAGGCTTGGGTTGGGGTCGGGAGGGTAAAAAAAAGGCTGCTGCTGGTGGGAGGAGTACAGAACCCAGCCGTGTGTGACAGCGTCATGGGTTCTGGGGGGTCTGTTAAGGTCCACAAATTGCACCATTTTTTACAGTCTTCACTCCATAAGACACACACACTTTTCTCCCCACTTTTTTTTTGGGGGGGAAGAGTGTCTTATGGAGCAAAAAATACGGTGTGCTCTGCTAGAACTGTGAGTAGTTCTAGCTAATGAGCTCTGAAGTCTATGGGAGGAGGCTTATCTTGCCTCCTCCTATTATCTGCAGATACATTTTGATTGGATGGTTTTCTGTTTTGACCAATTGCTAGCCAGAAAATAAACTTTCCATATTAGTCATCTGAAATGCCTGTCAAAAGTGTCAAAAAGTAATACTGATATTTCTCTTATATTTTGCATTAAATTTGAACCTTTTTGCCCAGTAATTTTCAAATTAAATTCTAAGGGTTGCTTTTTACTGTTGCACCTTTTGTTTCTGGAAGAACTTTAATGTCTCTTAATCTGCATTATATTGCATTTGTACCTTTAAAATGTCATATTGAAATTCCTATGATCCATTGTGGATAAACAATCATTTGTACATTTTAGAAATAATACAACAAATAAGGTAATACTGAATTGAAAAGTTATTTCATTTATTCTTATATTAATTATATTCATATTACAATTTTGAAGAGGACAGAAGGTACTGTGAAGCTATTAATAACTGCAACCTTCATTGCTGTGTGCTCCAATTTTACATTTCTTAAAGCATTTTCTTCTGTCATCCTACTGAACATTGCTCCCTAATATTGTATATCAAGAGTGAATCCAGAGAATAATTTCATGTCCTGTGCTTTTTAGTTCAGTTTCAGAGAAGGCATTTCCCCTTAAAAGTAATGAGTCCCTCAACTATCCATGGCTATATGGAAAATGGTTTTGTGACTAAGAGGATCTTGCAAACAAAAAATGCCATGGAAAATCAGGCAGTTTCAGAGACAGGAACCATGGCATTTCTGATAAATATCTAGCCGTCCTTCCCCAGCTACAGGCTCTCTTTTAACAGGCAGAATCCCACTTTTTTCAACCTTTAAAGAGGAGGCCAAACTTAGTCATAGGACTTTTAAAGAAGGAAAGTGAGAGGAAAATTTGATATGCACACAATCTTGGTCTATTGTAGGAGAATAATGGAACAGAAAAAAAAAACAGAAGTAGTTTCCCTAATCTATGGGAAACAAAGATATGGAAGGGATTGGCTCTTCCCAGGAAAACTCATTGGACACATAATTACACATCTTTCTCATGCCAGGTCAAGGTCCTTTTATTGCCCCAGAATGTTTAAATTCTGTATTTTAATTTCCATGCTTTAGTTTTGCTTTCTGTTCCTGTTGGCTGTTGTAATCTATAGCACTGGTTCTTAACCTTGGGTTACTCAGGAGTTTTGGACTGCAACTCCCAGAAGCCTTCACCACCAACTGTGCTGGCTGGGGTTTCTGGGAGTTGCAGTTCAAAAGCATCTGAGTAACAAAGGTTAAGAACCACTGATCTATAGTATCCCTTATGGTATTTTGCTGCTAAAGGACTACTGATACAGTGGTGCCCCGCATAGCGACGTTAATCCGTTCCAGGATTAACGTCGCTATCCGGATTCATCGCTATGCGTGTGGGGAAAAATTCACCGCTATGCGGGGAATCCTCCATCCGGACGCCATTTTCGCCGCCCGGTAAATGAGGGTGCGAAAACGCTGCGGGCGGCCATTTTGTTGACCCAGTGGCCATTTTGGAGCCGCCGATCAGCTGTTCGTAAAACATCGCAATGTGAAGATCGGTAAGTGAAACGCTTACCGATCATCGCAATGCAATGTTTTCCCTATTTAAAACATCGCAATGAGATCGCATTAGCGATCGCAAAAAACGCATAGCTATGCGGATTCGTCGTTAAACGGTGCGTTCGTTAAGCGAGGCACCACTGTATTTTAATCTGTGCTTCTTCTTCTTCTTCTTCTTCTTCTTCTTCTTCTTTTAAGGCTATTTTATTGCCTGTCACACCATACAAGATACTTGACTCTTTGAGCCATCTCAGAAATTTAACACGTCAATGGAATATCTTTTCTGGAGGTGTTCATTTTTTAAGTAAAAAGGGTTATTTTTCACAGGTGACAGCAATCATCAGCGGTAATCCTCAATCAGTAGGAAATGCCTGAAATGATATAACATCACATTTCCCTATGGTACATGATATGAAACCAGAACTAGAACAGCACAACCCCTCTGCAGTAGCGCTGCTACCAAGGGCTGGTAGCAGTTGTAATCTAACATCTGGAGGATGAAAGGGCCCCATCCCTTACATGCAGAGTGCCCGTTTATCGTATATTTCTGCCATAATTCCATACTTAAGCATTATAAACTCCATCTGGTTAAAAATGAAAGCAACGTTTGAATATTAAGGTAGCTTCTTTGTTATTGTTCTGCACCATCAGGTCAGAATTTATAGCCACCCTAACAGGGCTTTCAAGGTAAGTGGGATATTTAAGGAATGGCTTTAACAGTTCCACACCCCCAATGAGTTTCCATGGTTAAATAACAATTTGAACCCTGGCTTCCTGACTTCTAGTCTGACACTCCATCCATTACAGCACACTGGATATCTAAGGTACCATTATTAATACTTAATTAACTGTAATTCATACTAACAAAAATGGAGGAAAGTACAAAACGACACTATTCTTGTCATTTATCCTCAAATGTGTAGTTTACAACTAAAGTATTTATGATAGGGTATTCTTCCCACAAGTTTACTCAGATATAAATTCTAAGAAAAACTCTCTTTAGCCATTTCAGAACAATGTGAATGTGAATGTTGAGGACAGCAGCTTCTGAAACTGAGTGGCTGAGAGTGTGAAAAGTACATGGCAAAGAACATCGTAACTGAATCACCCAAGAACAGCTCAGGACTGCATGCTCCACTTGATCAGATCATACTATACAGTTACAAGTACTGATTCAGATGGGGTATATATATCTCAGATAAGTTAAATATGGTCTGCTTGACGGAGCCTAAAATAATTCATTTCAATTCAACCCTTTCCACAATAAGTCCATATTACTGGAAGCATGGCTTAACATAGATGCCATCTTGCTTCCACCCCATTCCTTTAATAAAAAAATAATAATAATAAAAAAAAAAAAAACCCTAACCCCCTTCTTTTTAAAAACTATCCTAGCAAAGGAGAAATGAGCTGTCAGACAAATTGATGGAGAACATAATGACCATTCTTATCCAAACTTATATTTGCCTTAAAACTAGAATCACAAGCAATGCCCCAATCTTCTTGCAGATATCCAAACATTGGGTGACAGGGAGATAATTCTTCCTATAGGTGGTACTGCAATTCTAAAACTTTATGACAAGCAACTTTAGTTCTCAACATTAGCAGAACACTGAAAAACATTTTGTGCTGGAAGGCATTTTATGACTAATTTATTTATTGGCCTTCTAATTTGATACACTGTTTTCTGCTGGTTGCAGTGCTCCTGTGATTTTATCTGTGAATTTTATTGCTAGTATATTTTAACATTTTATACAATCCACGTCAATTTTAAAGAATACGTTATATTTTAAATTTCTGAAGTCCAGTGGGAGGGTAGGGTACAGAGTATTCTCTCTGTAACAGTGCCACTAACTAGCAGTATCAAGAGTTCTTTTTACAAATTCCTCTTTCATTCCTCTCTGTAAATAATTATAAAGTAGTTCATTAAAAACTTTTTAAAAGCCCCTTTGGACTGGACTACAATCTCATAAGGCTCTTCCAGAACATGAAAACATAAAGAGCAGGGGGATATAACCTGTACTTCTTCTCTTACTATTTAGAGCCCTCCAAATGTGATGTTTCCAATTGCAGCTCTAACCATCCCCAGAAAGTGGTCTACCATATCTGCATGGGGAGGTTATTCTATACGTCTCTTCACAAGTAAAAACATACAGTTGGATTTTAAAACTGAGTGTTCAACTCATCATCGTCATGGTGGAAGAGTTATGTGTTTCCTATGGCTTTATTCTTCCCTGTAAAATAACTGAAAGCACACTGTACATCCTCCTTCTGCGATTAACTTACCCCATTCTACACTTAGGATTTGAATGAATCCATATGTACCAGGGGTAAATTCACTGTGGATGAAACTACTTGTTCTTTGACCTTAGGAGGCCTGCTGTAACAATGTTTAAGAACTTGTGTGAGAGCAATCTGACATCTGAGAAACTGACTGTGATGTCTCCTAGCCTGATTACAAAATTGAATGCCTAACCTTAATAATACTTAAATTCTCTTCCCCCTTGTGGCTAACACTCAAGCATCCATTAAAGCACAATTTCTTACAGGATTACTTGCTGGCTGACAGAAGCTAACTTGGGCTGGTGCACAGTAATTCCTGATGGATTGGAGAGCAAAATGTTGATTAGGAAATGGGGGGTTAGGATCAAGAATGTTCAGTAACATTCAATTCACTGTGTACAAAAGAAATGTAATAGAAAACTAAGCCCCTTGGTTTTACAATGTACAAAGTACTGTAAGATGAAGATATAACACAAAGGATGACTAATAACTACAGGCCAGCAAAAGCAAGGATTTTTTGAACTGATGTATCTCCTAGCTTATACAGAAGAGGGGAATGGAGGAGTTGGAAAAAAAGAGTTACAATTAACTGTTAATCAGATGCTTACATTTAAAAAGGTACTACTATTTTAAAGAGAAGAAAAAATAAAGGAACACATATCTAAATGTAAAATGACTACACAAGGTTTAGAAAACAAAATACCTAAACCAAGTATATCTTGCCTCAATCTATTTATATTGGTGGTTTCCAGTTTTAAGGCCTCAGACGTTCTTGAAGTACAGTGCTCAGAATCCCTGACTATTTATTGTGCTAACAAGGGGTTCTGGGAGCTGTAGTACAAGAACATCTGAAAATCTGAAACCCCAAGTTTGTGAAGCACCAATTTTCATTAAATTAAACATGTTGATTTCTTTCTAAGCCATGGAGGCGATTCTGTGATTCCATCTATGGTACCATGATAATGGAAAAATAATGGCTACAATGGAATAAATTGTCAAGCACAAATTAAAATAAGAAGGGAAAAAGTATAGTAGATACTCCAGACAAATACTTCAAAATGATGTTACATGCACTTTTTAATGAATGTGCTTTGGAGACAGAGGTGATGTTGTTAGAGGTGCTAGCCATAATTTATCCATAAGACTGGTTTGCTGGAATACGAATGAGCTGGAATACGAATGATACTACAGTTCTTCCACACTTCCTTCCTCTTCTTACAGCCATGGCTTAAAACTTTCTGATTTGTTAAACTGCAGTTTAATGCAATATCCAAACCAGAAAACTGTGATTTAATCACTGCCTACTATCCTGATTTGCAAGCCATGATCAAATTCTGATCTGAAAGCCTGTTGGTGATTACACCATAGTTTTCTAGTACACAACACATGCCATGGGAAAATGGATTTTAGAAATCAAGATGGAAAATGGTAAGGGTACTACTGATAAGAATGCTCAAATTAATTTCCTGCTCACACTCAGTGTTTTGCCAAAACAGTAACTTTTCTTCTTAATTGAACCTGTGGCTATATTATTTAAAAGGAGTAATTTACTATAAATCAATGTCAATTGGTTTTTTTACACGCCGAGTATTCTGTAGTACACAATTATAATAAAGGTAGGTATACTTACCCTTATGGGCCTGTTAGCATTATTAGCCACATTAGCTTGCCATAAATTTAGCCACATAAAAAAAATTCCTGCTCACAAACCCAATCTCCTTTTAACAACGACAACAACAACGATGACGACGACTACTACTACTACTACTAATAATAATAATGATAATAATAATGATAATGATAATTTTGCCTTATGGCAATCCTTTTCATGGTTTTACTTAGAAATGATTTTCCATTCCCTTCTTCTAGGGCCATCCTGGAATTGTGCAGCTTGCCTAGGATTTCACAGTTTTTCTCTACTCACAAGAGGCACAATGGGGAATCAAACTCCTATCCTCTGACTCCACAACCAGATACCTAAACCACTGAGCTATCCAGACAGCTTTTTCTTTTCTTTTTTTAAAGCAATGTTAAATAAATACTTGACAAATCCATTTATATCACTATACTGCTGTTCATCTGCATCCATAAATTACATGAACAGTATGTCCCAAGAACTAGTTGAATTTTCAGAAACACTCAGAAACATTTGTCAGTGGTTAGACATTAGTTGTTCTTTCTGATCATTAAGCACAACACTTTAATAATTTGCATAGAAATAATTTATTTTTAAAACCATAGATTGTTGTTGTTACTGCTAGTAGACCAAAACACATTTTTTTTGCTCCAATAAATTTTTGTTAGGCTCTCATCCAGTCAGTCTTATATAGCTAGATGTACTTATGCAAACATACTTTCCAATACTTTGGCCATCTCATGAGAAGAGAAGACTCCCTGGAAAATACCCTGATGTTGGGAAAATGTGAAGGCAATAAGAGAAAGGGACGACAGAGGACGAGATGGTTGGACAGTGTCATCGAAGCGACCAACATGAATTTGACCAAACTCCGGGAGGCAGTGGAAGACAGGAGGGCCTGGTGTGCTCTGGTCCATGGAGTCACAAAGAGTTGGACATGATTTAACGACTAAACAACAACTTTTGCAAAAAGCTTCAAGTGTACCAATAAGCACTAAGAAGGGACAAACCACATATACATCACTGTCTTTCTTGTAGATATATTCTGAAGACTGCAATACAGACTACAAATCATTTTCACCCCCTTCAGCATTCAAAGGGGACTTTTGTTCTATAGTAATCTACTTCTATCTGGCGTTTTTCGCACCTAGCTTTCTTCTGTTAGATGGATTCACAGCTCAGTCTTCCTGGCCTGTTGCTATGACTGACTGACTCACTCTCTTTCCAGAGTTACTGAATGGCTCCTTTTTTATGTAGTCTCAGTTATGGCTCCTGAGCCCAAAGCCAAAGAGCCTGTGTCTTACATATTCTCCTTGCTGCAGCCTCTCTACAGGCAACCCCAAACCAAATTGATATTTCTCTTTCAAGTACATTTTTGCTCCCCACCCCACTGTCTTTTGGAAAAATACTACTCAGCATAATTCTCCTCAAAAACAACTCCTATTTCTATATCAACAGTAGTCTGATGTAATGATTCAATAAATTTTATACCCCTATCAAGCAAAGATGTCTGAATAGGGAATCTGTAATTTTGACCCTGTCTTTAAGATTTAAACAAACAAATTATCAAAGTAGAAGAGCAGAAAAAGAGCTCAGCGGATGACAAATAATCTTTCTTTAGGATTGGAAGCTAGCCACTTGCCATAAGGATTGTGACTTCTAGTCATAGCAGGTGATGGAAAATTCTGATATATCCCTCAAAATGCAAATGGGGAATGTTGGCAGACCTATATGCCACTTTCCTGCACTTGGAATCTTCTGTGAGCTGCTTTTTTGGACTGCCAAAAAAGTGAAGGGGGAAAACTGAGACCACAAGACTCCATACCCAGTTTTGAAAAATTGGTAAAATTTTGTATTAAACATGTTGGCACAGTTGCTTGCTGAACCTGACTAAAAAGAACCCCTGTTCCTGGTAGCTGCAATTACCCCTTTCTCCCTACATTTACCCCTTTTTGGGTAGATAGGCATTTTGTAATTTGAAAGGGTAAATTACAAAACACCAACCATTTCAAGCACAGAAAAGTACTTAATCAAACTGTAAGATTTTGTCTTTATAACTTGTGAAAATACCCAGTCAAAATATCTCTTTTGTATGGCTGCTCACAGATACAATGATGGCAAAAAGATAATTTTAGTACTATTGCCATTCCAAAGTTGGTCTCAGTTCTCAGTTGGGTTCTGCTTATACCTCCGTGAAATTTATGCCATTTATGTTCTCATTATGAAGAATTAGTGCAGGGAAAGCGCCCCAGAAGGAGGCCATAGCTGCGATACAAGGATATTTGCAAGTGGGATCTGAAGGCCTTACGAATGGACCTCAACAGATGGGAAACTTTGACATCTGAGCATTCAGTCTGGAGGCAGACGGTGCAGCATGGCCTTGCCCAATTTGAAGAGACATTTATTCAGCAGGCTGAGGCAAAGAGGCAGTCCCAAACCCAGCAAAATCAGGGAGCTGAACAGGGGACAGATTGCATTTGTCTTCAGTGTGGATGGCATTGTCACTCTCAAACTGGCCTTCTCAGCCACACTAGATGCTGTTCCAACACTTCTAAGCAGAGCAGATTATCATAGTCTCTTGAAACTGAAGGATGTTCTCATTATATCCAAGGGTTTTTCCCCTCATCCTCAAACTATTCAGTAAATCAAGAGTTTACACTGTGGGAAAGGATGCTTCTGACCTATCACGTCAATAGCTCATTCCATCTCACCATTCCACAATGAGACAAGGACTTCAACAAATATGCAGCTTTGTATATGGAAATTATATTAAGGTGCTATACGACTTGGTGCTGTGAACAAGGTTTGAGGTTTCTATTCCTATTATCCATCTCTGTTATGATGTTATTCATGGTTTCAATACTCAGTCTCAAGAGAAAAAAGCTTGCTTGCATAGAGCCTACATGTGAGCAAAGTCCTTCTCCTTTTCAGAGCCAATGCTGGACTATAACAACGTAGTGGTAGTGGTCAGGGTTATGCACTGTCCTCTAACCATGTTCAAGCATGAGAATGTTTAATGCCTGAATAGGCTATTGTTCTGTAATTCAAAAGGGTAAACTATAAAATACCAACCATTCCAAGCACAGAATTTCTCAGAATCAAAATGGCAAAAGATCCTGACTTGGAGGGTTGTCTTGCTTAAAGATAGCAATTCATCATTAAACAGGTAGAAAGTTAGCAGCCAGTGGCGTAGTGGTTAAAACGCTGTACTGCAGCTAAAACTGTGCTCACGACCTGGGGTTCAAATCCCAGGTAGCCGGCTCAAGGTTGACTCAGCCTTCCATCCTTCCGAGGTCGGTAAAATGAGTACCCAGCTTGCTGGGGGGGCAATGTGTAGCCTGTATAATTAAAAATTGTAAACCGCCCAGAGAGTGCTTGTAGCACTATGGGGCGGTATATAAGTCCATAAATAAATAAATAAATAAATAAATAAATAAATAACTAATTTAGCAAACATTAGAATTTAACTAAATAAAAACTTCATGAGCTGAAGATCAAACTAGATGTGGCTGTGGCTGATCTGCCTCATCATGTATCAAATGGAGGGCAACAAAAGAGGGGGCCTTTGGATGAGGAAGGGAAAAAGCTAGAATCCCAGCAATTAGTCCTCATAGGAACTTTTCTCACTGGGCAAATTTAGCTTGATGAGGGAGATGCTAAAGGGAGACAAGCAGTGGTCTGGGAAAGGATTCTGTTGTCCTTAACAGTATGCCCTTTTTGCCATTAAAAACAATCCTCACTTCTTTCTTTTTTGGCAAATTTGTAAGGTCAGCAATAATGGGGATTTATTATTCTGATTACATGCATAGTTTATAAATGCATTTTTTTAAAAAAAGCAACCACTTTGTTGTGAAAAAATGGCTTTAGGAGGGATGAATCAAAATGGAGAAGAAGCATGATAAGTGAGGAACAATTTCCACATCTGCTTTTCCCACACTTTTTATCTACTCCATATTACTTTCATGGTTTTGAAGCCACAGATTCAAAATAAAAAGAAAACACTTTCAGAAACATGTATCTGAAAACATATGTGCTGAAAGAGTTAATTTCAAGCTATAAAATGGTAGTCCAAGAAAGGATTAAACACTCCTTGCACAGTAGCTGCTCCATCGGATAATTAATTAATTAATTTATTTACTGCCCCATTACTGCAATGCACTGTTTGGGCGGTTTAAAGCAATAAAAGCACACAACAAACCAATTAAAATAAAAACACGCAGATGGTAACTTACACTCAAAGAGGCATAAAATTATAGCTTACAAGAAGAAAGTGAGTCATACTGAAAAATCAAACTGGGTAACTCAGAAAGGCCTCTCTGAAGAGAGGTGTTCTTAGGTGCCTTTTAAACACTGGGAGGGAGGTAGCCAAGTGAGCTCCACCAAGAGTTGATTCCAGAGTGTTGGTGCCACTGTGAAGAAGGTCCTAGTTCTAGTATATGATTTCCTGGCCTCCTTCAGAGGGGTCACCCAGAGGAGCAGCACCTGGGAGGACCTAGTGGGTTGGGTAGATGACATTGGGAAAAGATGATCCACCAGGTAGCGTGGCCCCAAACTGTGAAGGGCTTTACAGGTGATCATCAGAACCTTGAATCTGACCCAAGACGCAAGCGATAACCAGTGCAGGGGAGCCGAAACTGGGAATATATGATTGAATTTACTTGCACAACTTGGTTGCTGCATTCTGAATCTGTTGCAGTCTTTGGGTCAGCCTCAAGGGAAGCCCCATACAATCTTTTATAGGTAGTTTTCATGAACAAAGTAGTAACTGAGTTGAGAGAGAGAGAGAGAGAGAGAGAGAGAGAGAGAGAGAGAGAGAGAGTATTTCTGTCCTGAAAAGGCTGGACATAATTATGACGGCACAAATAAGCAGATATGTCTAATATTCTAATTTATATGACTACAATCTGATTTTAAAATGTTTCTACTCTGAAAAGGTCTACACACTGATTTGAATATGAGTGGGAAAATTATCTTTTTCTTCACAGGGCCTTATACAGTATTCAAATAATGACTGCAGTTAGAAATACCCAACAACTTAAGATAGAAAACTTGTTATTTTGTTTTCTCATTGTTCTTTAATGGAGTTCAGCCCAGAATCTATCAGACAAAGAATCTAATGACCCTATAAAAGAGCCATAATTTAAATGGTTCTGTCCATAAAATGGAAAAGAAATAGCCTCAGGAGTCTTTCCAGTTTGGAATAAGTAACAGTTTCTTAGTTTTTCCCCTCTCTTTAAATCAGCTAAACAAAAAGAGAGAGGGAAAAAAGGTACTGATTTTTCCACAGAGGGACATTTTATAGAAAGAACCTGCTGGCTCAATTAGGTCAGTGAGTGGACTGGACTGTCTGGCTGCAGAGCCAGAGGCTGGGAGTTTGATTCCTCACTGTGCTTCCTGTGGGAGAAGAGCCAGCCTGGGTAGCTTTGGGCAAACTGCACTGCCCCAGGGTGCCCTTGGAAGAAGGGAGTGTCAAACTATTTCTGAGTACTCTATACCTGGAAAACAGTGGAAAGGATAAATGTTAAACTCAGAATTGACCTGAGGCCATGTAATTGTTCTATAAAGAAAGAAATGATGTCAAGTTTTCCAAAGGATAATTCTTCAATAAAGTGTTTGTTGTTATGTTAGCATCAGGAGTGATGGTTTAAATTTTCAAAGTTCTGCTTTAAAATATTGGTACTGTGAACATGTCTCTAAAATAGAGACTTCTGTGAACAGGCAGCAGCACTCTGCTCTATAATTTTATGGAAGTAATTTCCATCCAGAATGAGAATATGTAAATCTCTCCCTGTCACAGTAAGTAGTATAGAGTAGCAAGCACTCGAACTAATTACATAATACTTTAGAGTTTATAGTACACTTACCACCAACATACATTCAGAGGTGCTGAAAAGCATATCTAACCAACCATCTCTGAGCACTCTCTCTGCCCAGAGTTGTCTGGCCTGTATTGTTAATGTGCTAACTACTTTCTGTCAGTTGCAAGAAGTTAGAAATATTAACATCTAGCAAGTATTGGTTTTGAGGTATATATTTTTCTAATGAGTATACAGATTGCCATTGCAGCAGTAATTTCTACAAGCCACTGTGGCTTGAGGTTTGGTTTACGCCATAAATAAAATAAGAAAGTCCTATGCCACCTTAAATACTAACAAATTAATCATGACTAAGAGGCAATGCTTAGAAGGACACAAGGCAAACAGTTCAAACACAGCATCTTGTGTTTTGCCTTGTAAGAATGAGAAAACTGGCTATAGTTTGATTTATACTTCGTGTGTGTGTATGTGTGTGTTGTATGCATGTGCTAAAAAATGAAACATATATGTACATAAAAAATAAACATTATAATCAATATGTAGGTCTTGGCCCTGAGGGGCTGTTAATTTAACATCTAACAGAGAGAATACCACAGAGAAGGTGGAAATAAAAGAACGCTCTGAGTAGACATGGTCCAGAGGGGTGCGGTATAAATTTAATAAATAAATAAATAAATAAATAAATAAATAAATAAATAAATAAATAAATAAATAAATAAATAAATAAATAAATAAATAAATAAATAAATAAATAAATAAATAAATTGTGGAGCTTCCTTGTTAGAAATACTCAAGGTTTAGCAAGTACTATTTAATCTATCATTGCTAGGGGGTATAGCAGATGGCGGGTCAGACTATAATCCTGAGTGGTCCCCAGTCACCCCTGAACCCCTAGATGTTAACATCTTGACCATAAACCCTCACTGGTGGGCAGAGCCCTTAGCTACTCTTTTTACCTTGATAAATCACTCTGGTTGTTTTCCAAACTCCTGGTTATCATCCATACTTATACCTATTTATAAAAAAGACGATCCCTCTCAACCCTCAAATTATCGCCCAATAAGCTTATTATCCAATATTGGAAAATTATATTCTAAATATCTCTTGAAAAAACTCGCCACATGGGCTGCTGACAAGGATCTTCCTGGTAAGGAACAGATACGCTTTCGTGCCGGAGCGTCCACTCTGGATCATATCTTTTTGCTGACTTTTCTTGCTGAAAAATATGCAATCCACAATAAAACCAAACTTTCTGTTGCCTTTGTGGACCTCCAAGGGGCATTTGACTCCGTCAACAGAGATCTACAATGGAAAAAACTTTCCAACTGGAGTATTGATCCACGCCTGCTATTTTTGCTCCGCCAATTGCATTCCCATAATTTCTGTCAGGTTCGTTTACCTGATTCCAACACTCTCACCGAAAAAAATCCAATTTTCAAATGTGTTCGCCAAAGTTGTATTTTGGCCCCTTTATTATTTAATTTACTTTTAGCTGATCTCCCCTCTTTTCTTTCCCCTTGCAATCAGTCGGCTCCGGCCCTTAATGGTGTTCCCTTATCTATACTCCTGTATGCTGATGATACAGTGCTGATGTCTCGTACTAAATCAGGTCTTTGTCACACTTTAATTAAATTCCAGGATTTCTGTGATCTTAATGATCTATCCATTAACCCTAATAAAACCCAAATTTCGGTTTTTCCCCGCTCTTGGTGCCCTATATCTTGGATAATAGGATCTTCTTCCTACCGTCAAGTACACTCTTATAAGTATCTGGGTCTTCATATTCATCACAAACTCAGCTGGACATTTAATAAAAAAGCTGCCATTTCTTCAATTTCTCCCCAATTAAAAGCTATTTCTAAATTTCATTATTCTTCCGGAAACCAATATATTCCAGCAGCCATTCAGATTTTTCTGTCTAAGATTCTTTCTCATTTGCTGTACGGTGTGCCTATATGGATACACTCGGCTAATTTGGATATTGATCAAGTTGCAGCAACGTTTTTTCGCAGAATATTAGGAGTTCCTAACTCAATTCGGCTTTCTACTATGTCTTTAGAATTGGGCATTCACCTACCTTCCACAACTGGCTCCGTCTTTTTTTAAATTCACATGCTGGATCCCTGATATACGATTTATTGTGCGATTCCTACTCCTTTTCTTGGTTCCAGCTTATTGAAAAGAATCTCTCTTCTCTTCACATATCCTTGGAATCCTTGGTAGATGTGAATCTCACTAGGGCTTATTCCATAATCAAGGACAAGCTCTGTCACGCTGAATTCAATCACCTATGCAATAACATTAACCCTGCATGTTCCCCTCTTTCTGTTGGATATTTTCCATCTCAGGATCACTCTCCCAAATATTACCACTCCCTATTAAATCCACATCTAAGAAGAGCTTTTATGTTAGCCCGTTTTAACATTTTTCCTTCAGCCACTCATGCCAGTCGATTTCTCAATATCCCTCGTGAAAAAAAGACTTTGTTTTTTTTTTGCTTAGAGACGCCTGACACCCTGGTTCATATACTGTTTCAATGCCCTGCTCATTCCCACCTCCGAAATTTTTTTCTTGAACCTTGGATCTCTTATTTTTCCAATTCTTCTGTGTCAATTCTTTCTATTTTCATGAGCGATGAATGCAATGCCCTGACCGCTGCTGTTGCAGGTTTCTTATCTGCATTTTTGAAATTGTCCCCTGCTTCTCGCTCCTAATTTGTGAAATCTGTGTAATTTTACTTTTCCTATTTTGCTTGTCTTGTTGTAACTTGTAAATGCCATTAAAGGTTTCAGAACACCTAGGTTCAAATCCCTCCACAGCCAGCAAAACATTTGCATATCTTTAAAACTGCTAGCACAGCTGTGAATCAGAAGTAACTTGATGCCACACAACCATAGTATATGTGTTGGGGAGAAAAAAGTCTGATGAGAAGAATGATAGATTAAATAGTACTTGCTAAGCCTTGAGTATTTCTAACAAGGAAGCTGCACGTTCTTTTATTTCCACCTTATCTGTGGTATTTTCTCTGTCAGTTGTTAAATTAACAGGGCCAAGACATGCATATTGATTATAATGTTTATTTTTATGTACATATGTTTCACTTTTTAGCACATGCGTACAACACACACACACAGAGAAAGTATAAATCAAACTATAGCCAGTTTTCTCATTCTTACGAGGCAAAACACAAGATGTTGTGGTTGAACTGTTTGCCTTGTGTCCTTCTAAGCATTTCCTCTTAGCACCTATCCAGCACAAGTAACTAGAAGGAGAATTTGCTAGCAGATGTCAGGAAACATTAGCTGTTCCTTTTAATTCCCTGACTTCTACTTCCTTCCTCCACTTATGTTAGACTATTATTTCTTAGGAAAGCTTACCAGTCTTCAGTCTTGATCTGACTTTTGTCTCATTCTCACCTTTGTAAGGAGCAGACATGCTGTCTCTCTCCTCTTTGTGAGCCCCTTCAGAGTGCATGTCCTTATGCTTAGGATTAGGATTTAGGCTTTTCTATCTTAAACATAACTTTCTCAACAAAACTTTGGTCACTTGATTTTTACTGTCTTTCCTGTGGGTCCAGTGTGGGTGTGACCATCCACTTATCTACCACAGCACCTGCTTCCACTACAGAGAAAGAAAACATAATAATTTTCTTCTGTCACACGTCCTGAACACTCACAACTAGAATAAGGTTTAGGTTAGCTATATAATGAGAATTCACTTCTGTAGGTTGCACTCCTCCTCTCCTTTAAAGTATTGCTTGGTAGCTATAACTGCTTAAACCTGTGTACACATTCTGGGTAAGGACTGCTATAGGAATGACACAATCACGTTTCAGTTTGGCAGGTGATCTCTGAGATTGTTTTCAGAGAGGAGCTGTGTTAGTTTATTATAGCATGTGACAAAAGTATTGTGGCACATACAAGACAAATTTGTTAAATCAATGCAAGTGTGAGCATACAACCACTTTCTCCATGATTTTAAGGGTACCACAATACTTCTCAGGTTTCTTTTGATTATCTTTGCAGATTTATCTACATCTGTGTTAGTGTAGTAGGTTTTAAAAAAACTTAATACACTTACCCTGAATGCGGTACCTTCTTCTATTATGGTAGGCAACTGAGAAAGGCATATATCCACAGCAAGGTCCCAAGCCTGCCTGTTGAAAAAAAAATCAGAACATGGGAACATATGTCTTACAGAATTGATTGTACAAAATGACATCTGACAGTAGAGTAACTCACTTCATTTGCTATAGTACATACTGTGTTCCCCCCCCCCAAAAAAATAAAACAGGGTTTTATATATATTTTTTGCTCAAAAAATGCATTAGGGCTTATTTTCAGGGGATTTTTTTTCATGTACAACAATCTAAATTTATTCAAATGCAGTCATATCATCTTCTGGTTGCTGCACAATGGCGGAGGATGGGGTTTCACTTGACTGAGGCTTATTTTGGTATGAGCATCCTAAAAATCACACTAGGGCTTATTTTCAGGTTAGGTCTTATTTTCGGGGAAACAGGTTGGCTTTACAGAAGTAAAAGAGAATGCCCACAACAAGCTTTAGTTTAGTACTGAGTATTTAGTAATATTCAGCTGAATTTGATTTCAACCAAACCAATTTAAATCACTGCAGGATGGATGAAAATCAATTAAAAACATTAAAAATAGAATTTTTTAAAAAAGAATTACAGTTTTTATCCACTCTGCTGTTGTCTTTCCATTGGCAAGCAAAGATCCTTTTATTGAAGCAGAGTTTTAGCAACTGTTCTCACTTCCTGAAGAGGAGTTTTCAACTTGATATGCACTGCATTTTCTTTTTATAGATGCATTTTTAATGTTCATGTCTAATGTTGTATGTTTTAATTGTATTTGTACAGTTTAACTGTACACAGGGATGTGGTGGTGGTGTGGGTTAAACCACAGAAGCCTCTGTACTGGAGGGTTAGAAGACCAGCAGACGTAAGATCGAATCCACGCGACGGAGTGAGCTCCTGTCGCTTTATTCCAGCTCCTGCCAACCTAGCAGTTTGAAAGCATGCAAATGTGAGTAGATAAAGAGGTACCACCAATTCCATCTAGTTGCGCTGGCCACGTGACCACGGAAACTGTCTTCGGACAAACGCTGGCTCTGCAGCTTGGAAACGGGGATGAGCACCGCCCCCTAGAGTCGGACACGACTGACTAAATGTCAAGGGGAACCTTTACCTTTACCTTTTACTTTATTTTAAGTCCATCATGACAGAAGTGTGAAATATAATATAATATAGTATAATATAATATTATATAACATAACATAACATAATATAATATACTGTAATAGTAGTTCTTAAGATTACTAACAACTCCATGCTAGTAAAACAAATTTTATGCAAGGCAAATGAAAAGGATTCACCAGGTGCTGAAAAGCTAAAAAGATCAGAGCTTAACCAACCTGGGAGATCATATGTCCACATGTCTCACCTGAGACAGTAAGGCATCACTGAAGATGCTTTCAAGGTCCAGAGAGGTTTGTGGGGAAGCAAACAGTTCCTGAGATGCTAAACAAATAGGAACTTCCCCCTGAACTGATGGAACTTGATGTATTCTTTTTAAAAATGCACAACTGATGCTCTGAAAGATTTACAGAATATAAGCACTGCACGAAAAATACTGTATATCTGTAGCTAGGATACAGTCTTATTCCTATGCTATCTTTACAGGTTCTTTTTTATTGTTACTACTGTAATACATTGTGGAGACAGTGAGGGTCACACTGGTGGGCTGCCCACCTTGGCCTGGTGGGCATCAAACTTCCCTATGTGCAGTTCACCTGTAGGCTGGGGACCTCCCAGGGCAACTCCCCTGAGCCCTGTGTGCCACACCACCAAGGGCACCGTCCAGGTGGGCCTCAAGTTTGGCCGGTGCCACTGCAAGTAACTACTGCACATTCAGAACTAGAGAGGTCCACATCACCCACCTCCAAGGACAAAGGTCTGCCTGTTTCAAGCATTGCTGTTGCAGGAACCCCTGCATGGCCCATCTGTGAGAGATGCTGGACTTGGTAGAAGCGCATGGTGTGCACCCCTTTCTACAGACTCAGTTAAGGACCAGCTGATACCAAGAGTGAAGGGATCTCCCTCGTGCCCTGTCTACCATTGTTTTGTTCAGGATTGTTGGCCCTTTAATTTGAGCACTGGCTAATACAAGTTTTCAGTTTGGCAGCAACTTAACCTGTCATGGTGAGGGACCAGGGGACCACTCACAAATGCACATAACATGCTTTTCATAAATAACAAACTCACAGGAGGACATCAAAAGATTGCAAAAAATGTCAGTTCACTGTGATCAATCAAGTCTTTCCATAAAGCAACATGTGATACAGGAGAAGTGAGATCTTCATTTTCATTTACGAAGTCTGTAAATGGGTACCAGGTTTTGTAAACCTATGTGCCTTCACCACTTCCTTGTGCAGCTAGCTTCTCCATAAGTGCTAAATGCCAGATTTTTGCATACTAATTTGAAATGGTAATATTCATCATGCCTTCCAATGGGCTGCAATAACCTGTCTGGGAAGCTAAGCAGAAAATTGAGATCAGCTCTTTATGTAATAAATTTGCATTTTCCCCTTGAAACAATGTCAGCAAATAGAGGGAGGGAGCAGCCTGATTGGATTTTTTTAATTTGCAATTTCCTCCATCTCTTTAAAAAAGTTTCAAAAATTTTGAACCTTGGGACACATCCACCCCATGTGGTAATATGAGCCGTAACTCTGATAGACTCTCCGGCACTCAGGAGTAACTGTGCTATTAATCTTTTTAATGTGAAATTATGTTCCCTAAATTTGGTTCATTTGCCCTAAAATACTGATTTCTTCCACATTGTCTCCTAGATGTCATCATAAATGTTTGTTTTCAGATCACCTTCCTTTGTTATCTTTAAATAACAGTTGCCATTGATGTTCTCACTGTTGTCTTAATACCCCTGAAAGGTTTCAAGCTTCTTCTAGAGAAAACTAGTTGCTCCCAGCAGCAATACTGGTGAACATAGCAGAAGTGTGGTGATGGAAGAAACAACACAAGACAGTTTATTTTGATGCAGTGAAGAATGGCTACAGCATTATTGATTGCAGTTGCTTCGCCCAGGCAAAACATTATGGAGCAGAAGCAAGCAACAGACAACCTGTTTGTTGACTAATGCACTGCTGGATAACCGTGGGAAGGTAGGTAAATGGGATCCATGTGGGTAATTTTGTGGTTCCTGTGTCACATGGGGGCAAAGCTGGGACCCACAAGCCAAGCTGGGCACACTCTGTGGATTCCCCCAGAATCCCTTAAGGAAATCCCAAAAAAGCTGGAAAATATGGGCACATAGAATGTTTTCCCCTAAAGTTGTCACAAAGGAAATTAATACTGAAAACTCATAGCAAGAAAAGCCTACAAGCTACCTAATGCCAAATCCCAAAGGCTGAGAGACAGAAGTAGAGAAGCTCTGAGGCCAACTGAATGCCTGGCTTGGAGGGGAAGCTGAAAAAACATTCCCCAGGAAGACCCGACAGCCAGATTCCCCTGAAAAGCCCATATGGAGGCCCCTGCCCCTCAACTGAAACAGGCTTTGCTTGATTGGGTGATCAGAGAGGAACCACTGTTGGGTCCATGCAAAACTGAGTCTGTGGGTAAGTTTCAGACCTGTGGCTTTCAGAGTGGTCTCACCAGTACTCTTGACTGTACTTCTGAATGTCAACTGACAGAGTGCTATGTAGCAGCTTTGTATTAACAGGTCTGAGCATACTTCATGATACTCAAGATAACTTTATTAGAAGTGTGTGTGTATAAGTGTGTGCGGGGGGGGGGGAGAGAGAAAGAGAGGGAAGGAGGGAGGATGAGATGCATATGCCCTGGATTCCTCCTTTCAATATCATGCTGAGGTTAAAATAAACTGCTGAGCAGTATTGATCCGGTTTATAAAGTCTGTAAATGGGTACATAGTTTTGTAAATCTATGTGCTACCATTGTTTCCTTGTAGAGCCCAGACTTGTGCAGCCAGCTTCTACTAGAAAAACACAACTTTGCTCTACACTAAGATTTGGGACAGGTTTAAACTGAGTGGTCCAATTTAAAGTTAAATGAATAAAAGTTGCTATAATTCTGATAATTTCAAGGACATCTCTTTTATGTTCTAAAGTGATAATAGGGCTTGTTCACAGGCTACAGTTCAAAGGCAAAATTCATAACAATTCTATGCTGTACTAACACAACTCTGGGCCTAGACAATGCCCTGATAACAGAATGAAAAGAAATCACATGCCCCCAAAATAAAAATCCCACCACTGTTTCAGCATAGACATCGCATAACTGCAGTAGATGTGCCCCTCTCTAAAATTCTTGGGGTGAGCTTCCCCTTGCTTGACCCATGAGCCATCCCTTTCTTAAAGCCAATATTTTAATATAATAGTATGAATTGTACATTATCCTCAAAGGGATTTATTGAGTATGTTGGGCAACCATTTATTATTTTCTTTAAGAACTGGGAGAAGACCATTATATAAATGCAGTAGTATCCCTATGACTCCCTAAAGGACACATATATTAATTAATGGGCTAAGCAATTTTCAAGAAACTTTACATACAGATTTAGCAGATAGTAAAGATCCTAAGCAATAGTAAGCATTTTTTTCTGGCCCTCACACAATCACTTCCTCACACACTTTCTCAATCAACTGTGCTCTGCCCAAGAGATTAACTACAATAAAAGAAGTCAACTTGCAGGGTTCAGGAGGGGGAACCTGCCTAAACACAGAATAAAGGAAATTGTCCATTCTCTTATATCAATATAGTGTACAGCGTATAATTTGTTTCATTTGCCTCCTTTCCTTCATATCTCCTGGTCCCTTCAGTAATGACCTTCTTCACAATATGTTGCCGACATAATTATGAGGCAATCAGGAGATAATCAAAACACTTTCAAAGCAAAAGCAACAAATAGTTCCCCTGTGCTCAATAAATGTCTAGGATGCAGGGGGAAATGGCTATACAGAAGAGTTGTGGGAGATATTAATTCCAGATTGTGACAACAGATATAGTCAATTATTACAATTAAATCCATATCATATTTCTGAATTCAGCCTACCATCTCGTTATTACATTAAAATATTTAATAATACTGCAGAGATTTGGTTCATATATTTTTGGACAGTTCCTACTCTATATGTAGATACAAAATTATTTCCTCGGAGAAACTGCCTCCACAAAGTTTCCACCAAGAGACAGGTGTAGCTGAAAATTTACAGCAGGAGTTATAATTTGGTTCCTAGAGGACGACAGCAGAACAATAAGACTTCTATAGATCAGTACTGTACTCTTCTTCACGGAGTACTGTACTAGGTTTTACTGTGAAGGAGCTATGACAATGGAGGAAGCCTAGACAAAATGACTGCTCTCCTAATTTTGGCTACGTAGGTTTTGCTAGGCTTCTGTTCGAGAGAACTAACCACTACTATCTAAGCATAGTTTTAGGCATGCATTCTGCCTTTAAACACTCTTAACACTCTAAACACAACTACTCTAACACATGTACTACCCCTGTTATTAACTTTCAGATCTGTGACAGCGGAGGGTGGAACTACTGGCTATGAAGCCAAAATTCAGTTTCAGAGGTGATAATTTGCTTTGTCTCCCAGCTCTGCCAGTTTAAGTTCCAAAGTGGGGCTGAGAATAATCATTGCCAAGAAGTTTTTAGCTTAGAAATGTTAATTCTGCTAAATTAACATTTCTAAGCTTTGATTGGAACACCAACAATACTGCCCAATTTCAGGGACAAATAACAAGGAAGGATGAGACTTACATCAGAGAATAATCCCTTACTGGTCACAGAGAGCTTTGAGATGAATTCTGTTTGTCTATACCTTATTGCTTAAGGGTGAATAAGGGTCATGGGAAGAGACACATTTACAGTCCTGATTTCTGGTCCTTGTAAATTGCAGGAGACATCCAGTGTAGGTCATTATCTGACAGAGGCAGATGTTGCTAAGATGCCAAATTTCTCAAAGGTATTTCAAGTAAAGAAAATGGATGTCTCTAACAAAAAGGCAAAAACCAGAGAGCAGATCTCACAAGGTCAAATCTTTAAATGCTTAAAAAAAGTTTATCACTGGTGTTTGGAAGCGGCTTCAACAGATTAATGTCAAATCTCTTTTCCTTCTACAAATATAACACTAAAATCAGCACAGTAATACCCGTTAATTTGACCCAACATTTATAAATAGCATAATCAATTCATAATTTTCAAAATTTAATATAACTACTGTACCTATTGCAGTGTAATGAAGTCCTAATTAACCTGAATTTCTTCATGAACACTGTTCAATCTATCTTCATATGTGCTGCCTGACCTCCAAAAACATTTTTCCTGAAAATTTCTATACTGTATGTAGTTGACACTGTGAGCAGAGTAATACTTGCTAAAAATTTAATTTCTTTTAGTGTGCAGAGAACTACTGTTGAATACTTATACTAGTGGTTCCCAACTTTTTTTGAGTCAAGACCCCTTTTTATAATAGCCAAGTAACCTCTGACCCCTCACCATGTTAACATAAAAAGGCATTTTTAATGGGGTAATTCATTCCTTCTCAGAAAGTAGAGGGTTCTTTCACCCCCAAAGGGCTTGTTTCTCATACTTACACATGCATGCTAACTTTAATATCCCTCTCCAAATGGTCAAGGAAGAAATTATTTTTAAAAGGCTACAACACATAAGGCGACTCATGATCCCCAGGAAAAAACTTCACCACTCCCTTGGGGATCATGACCCCTTGGTTGGGAAACACCGACTTATAAAAATAGGCATCTATAAAGGAACACCCAAAGGCACTACAAATGCCAATCAAGAGAACATCACCCAGGCCTTCCACTTCGAAAGGACATTAACAGCAAGGCTAGGACAATATGTGAGCATATTCCAAAATATTTTCCAGCATGGAAACCCTATGTATGTTAACAGAAGCATTCTTCACCTGTGTAAAAGGTAAGCAGCTGCTAATCCTCAACTACAGCCCTTCAAACATACCCGGAAAGTAACCCTGTATATGTATGGGCCCCTCAGAAACTGTGTTCAATGTGGTACAGGAGGATTTAGCAAGGAAGACCAACTTCCTGTGCATGAATAAAGCTTCCACTCATGCAAGTAATTACAGTCGTACCTCCACTCATGCAAGTAATTACAGTCGTACCTCGCTTAACTATTGCCTCACTTAACAAGGAAATTGGTATACGATTAAGTTTTTGTGATCGCTTTTGTGATTTCAAAACAATGGTTTAAATGGGTTTTTTCGTTTAACGATGATCGGTTCCCTGCTTCGGGAACCGATTTTCGCTTTACGATGATCAGCAAACAGCTGATTGTCAGGTTTCAAAATGGCCACCGGCTGAAGAAAATGGCCCCCCGCTGTTTTCTAGGATGGATTCCTTCCTTTACAGGCACCGAAAATGTCCGCCGTATGGTGGATCTTTGCTGGACGAGCAGGTATTCAGCCCATTGGAACGCATTGAATGGTTTTTTAAACAATTTCATTTGACGATGTTTTCGCTCTACAGCGATTTTGCTGAAATGAATTAACATCATCAAGCGAGGCACCGCTGTATATGTTTTGGTCAATTTAGCATCTGGAAAATCAATATGTGAACTTCATTTTATAGCATGGAAATAAGTATTGAATAAAATGTTCCATTTCTATTATACACCTAAACAAACACTGCTACCACCAATCACAGTCAATCTCATTTTAAAATAATCTGTGAAGAAATGAAAAGCTTAAGAGCATCTGACAGTCTCTCAGCAATAACTGGACACTGAACAGGTTTCAGATTCTATTCTTTATAGATTTAATTGTAAAGGGTAAAAGTGATTCAACAGAGCAGCTTCAATTTATTCTCTATGCATGGCTCAATTTGACAGTAAATGTAAAAGTCATGTGTTGATAACACAGATGAGCCCATAATGCAAAGTCAACCATAACAAATTCTGCATTGAATTTCCCATTTATCTTCAAGAAATTATGTAAACATGGTTCCTAGGATTTCATCCATTTTATGAGGTGGGTAGTTCATTTCTCCACATTACAGTCTGCAATTCCTTCAAGCTTCACAAATGTTCTGAAAAAGCATTTCCTTGATTTTTATTTTGGAAAGGGTGGCATGTTAGTTGAAGAGTGGATACATATTTAATGTAGATGCTTACAGTTTTTCACTATTAGCTGCTACATCTCTCCGTATGTCACTGTCCTCAATGTCTACTAGCTAGGTGATTTTATCAATAGGGGTTGGATTCAGGCATCCAGTAACAATTTTATAGCTTTCATTGAATGCTGACTTGCATGGACTGAACTATAGTACACTCAGGCTGGCATATTCTCCTGCTGAGTAGCACAGAGCCAAAGTTGTAGTTCTCAGTGTTGGTGGCTGTGTGCAGCAACTGCTTCACAATAGCTTTTTAAGAATATCGTTTGTCACACGGACCTTTTTCTTTGGTTTTTGGCAGTGTTTCTTATAGGTCAGGGTACAATCCAAATATGCACCAAGCATATGTTAAGAGATATTCTACCATCTGAAAACTGTCCAGCTGAACAGCAAATGAAAGACTATCATCATAATTAAAGCTTTAGGTGCCTTCAGGAAATGGTTCATTATTGGTGTAGTTAAACAAAATAGGAGCCAGTTGGCACTGGGATATTTTCACTACTGCTACCAAAATTCAACAGGAATTCCCCCAGCAAGGCTTTCTTTGCACAATGGCCACTAAAGCATGGAGAAGTGTATGGGTGGAGCTTTCTAAGTTCCATGAAAACCACAAACTGTTAGGGGACAGAAGTCTCTCTGTTCATTAAGCTCTGTAAAGGGTGCTTCTTAAAAAGCTAACAGTTCTTTAATACTATACAGTTGCCAGGGATATTAGAAAGCTCCACTCATCCCCTTCTCTGTGCTTTAATAGTCATTGCTGTAGATGGAGACTTGGCAAAGAACAGGTGTATATCCTGAAACTCCTCTAAGAACCTGAAATTTCTTCATGCTGTAAAGCATGCCTCATGGCGCAGTGGTTAAACCGCTGTAATGCAGCTAAAACTGTGCTCACGACCTGGGGTTCAAATCCCAGGTAGCCAGCTCAAGGCTGACTCAGCCTTCTATCCTTCCGAGGTCGGTAAAATGAGTACCCAGCTTGCTGGGGGGGGGGGCAAGGTGTAGCCTGCATAATTAAATTGTAAACCGTCCAGAGAGTGCTTGAAAAAAAAAGTTGCTTTAGTTTAGTTACTTCACAATCCTTGGTTAGATTATAGAATTCTTGCATTAGAAATAGATAATGAACTATAGGTGGCTAAGGAGTCAGTAAAAGCTAAAACAGCAACTTTCCTAATTTCAAAGCCATCCTCAATATGTTGCATTGCATGCAGGATTTGTGTTGTCTGGCTCTTCCTAGGTCAAAAGCCAGTCTGTTGTGGGATGAGGAGTGGTTCCATTACTTCCATTTAAATGGTTAAGAATAATTATTTCCAGGATTTTGTAAAGGTAACAAAGCAGTGAGACTGGTCTGAATTTTGTTGGACCAATGGGCTCTCTACCAAGTTTCAAGGTGGCAACCACTTGTGACTTTCTTAATTTCTTTCTTCAAAGAGAGTTAAGACAATTATTAATGAAATTAAGGAAACTCTTTTTGTTATTGTGCCAAAATATTTTACCTGTTCATCCAGGTTTGCTTCCTTTCTATTTTTGCAACTACAGAATGAGCCTCCCCAAAGAATATGATGATTGTGAACACATTCTGGCATCCTCTAGGCAATGACTGACCGCACCCTGTGAGCTGATCTTTCCACTATGGAAGTGCCACTGGATAAGTGACTATATTACTTTGACAGTTACCTGCTATATATTAAATCAGAAGGTTTGTCAACTCCTAAAGAAGAGCTACTGCATCAGCTTTGCCAGACACATGATAGTGATATAGATTGCATTCAAGAAATGCCACCAGCATTGTCCGAAAATACCCAGCATGAGACTTGCAGTTAAGAGATCTCACAGACAGTACAGAAATGCTATTAGTTACTGACCTCTAAATATTGCTTGTGCTGTTACAGAACAGGATGATATACCAGTAATAACGCTGGAGCTGAGCAATTGGACAGTACCCTCTGTTTATTAACCACATAATGTGAACATTTCCTTTAAAAATTTCATAAATGAAAAATAAATTTGATATTGAGTTTTTAATAGCCACAGTAGTATTTGGAGATACTGTATGCACCTGACAATAACAACAAAGAAGTGGTGCTAAAATGGTTGGAAACCATCCAACTGGCCTAAATTCACGATATCAAAGCTCCTCCATCTTTTAATAGTGGGAAATGATAGGGCCTTCAGTGTGGCCACAGGGATTTGATATTTATAACTTGGACTTGGTATTTCCTAGTGAGCTTATATACTGTACAGTGATACCTCGCTTAACGATTACCTTGTTAAACTACAAAACCACTTAACGATGAGGAAAATTTCGCTTCACAATGATCGGTTCCCTGCTTCGGGAACTAATTTTTCGCTAGACGATGATTTTAAAACAGCTGATTGGTGGCTCTAAAATGGCAGACCGCTGTGCAAAATGGTTCCCCGCTATGCTTTAGGATGGATTCCTCGCTTTACAGGCACTGGAAAATGGCCGCCCTATGGAGAATCTTCGCAAAACGAGCAGGTATTTAGCCCATTGGAATGCATTGAACGGTTTTCAATGCATTTCAATGGGTTTTTAAAATTCACTTCACGATGATTTTGCTTAACAGCGATTTCAATGGATCAGATTATCGTCGTCAAGCGAGGCACCACTGTATAGCCAAATGCATGAAGTACCAATTACAAGATGAAGCAGTGGCCCATAATATGCCTGCTCATGACGGGTCTGACTATTCACAGTATCATTCCATAGAATATGTAATTTTGAAACAATTGATTGGCAGAAGCTCAGCACAACCTTGGATGGAATTATATCAAATACCTGTCCAGACCCAGAGGCCTATGACCAGTTCGCAAAAGGAGTGAAAAAATAATCCCAACTGTGCATATGTCAAGGATGAAAAACCAACTACAGTACAGTGGACCCTCTACTTAAGGAATTAATCCGTATTGGAATGGTGGCTGCAAGTCGAAAAGTCTGTAAGTCAAATCTCCATTGACCTACAATGCACTGAAAACCGATTAATCCCATAACCAGTAGTTTTTATTCTATTTTTATTCCATTTTGGTTTTTTTCTGGTCTGAAAGTCGATTCTCTGGCTGCAAGTTGAATCTAAATTTTGCAGCCAGAGAAGTCTGTAACTCGAAAAGTCTGTAAGTCGAGCCATCTGTAAGTCGAGGGTCCACTGTACTTCCAAGATCTAACATCAGAAATAATATTCCAAATACAGTGGTGCCCTGCTAGATGCTTACCCCGCATGACATCGAAATCGCTTGATGATGACATTTTTGCAATCACTATTGCGATCGCAAAACAATGGTTCCAATGGGGGAAATCTGCATTACGTTGATTAGGAGCCTGCTTTGCGAACTGTTTGTTTGCTAAACGATGATTTTTCTGGTTCCGCAAAATGGCCTCCCTCCCTTCCCAAAATGGCTGCTTTCCAGACCCCTGCTTAGGAAGACAATGATTCTAAAGAGCTGATCGGCGGTTCTCTATGGGCAATCTTCACTGGATGATGAGGTATTTCCCCATTGGAATGCATTGACCAGTTTTCAATGCATTCCAATGGGTGTTTTTTTCGCTTGACGATGATTTCTCTTAATGGCAATTTCAGGGAACGAATTATCATCGTCAAGTGGGGCTCCACTGTAACTGTTTCTCACAATCTGAACAAAATATTTTGAGTGAAGCAAGTATTTTAGGTGAGGAGCAATTAATTTCTTCATATTCAGAAACTGAAAGAGACAACTGGATAAAACTTATGGAAGAACTAAACATGTCAAAAATAGTTAA
The DNA here is from genome assembly GCF_051106095.1 of Pogona vitticeps. Classification (NCBI taxonomy): domain Eukaryota; kingdom Metazoa; phylum Chordata; class Lepidosauria; order Squamata; family Agamidae; genus Pogona; species Pogona vitticeps. The sequence continues at coordinate 142,278,299 of NC_135784.1, read as the reverse complement.
AGGCCTGTTATTTAAGGAGCTTAACAATGATGCAATTGAGGGTCCTAACCATAAAAACATTTCAGCAAATTCAACAGCCCATCAACTCCTCTTTAATGGCAGATCCAAACATCATCATAGGAAATGAGAACTTAAACTTGAAAGAAACAAGTAACTGAAGACCAGTGACCTTACAAGACCATTCAACTTATGAAAAGTGGAAAGGCAGCAGGCTTAAGTTACATCTGCACAGAACAAATTCTGAAGCACCAATCTGTACTCTGTCCTATTTTAAATATTTTTTTCAACTACATTGTCAACTACATCACTCAGTTACACTGCTATATCAAACGTACTTGCTCAAAGTATATATCCATAAATCAGTATCAGCTCAAATTTCTAATACAAGACCTATGAATGAAAAGAGCACAACTTCTGAAACAGATTCAATGAGTTTGGAATTTCCATTAGACAATTATGTACCATTTTTCTAAGAGTTTCATAAGTAATTAATAGATATGTGTTGCTCCTCAGTTGAAAGTACAATGCTTATGGAAAATACTTAGGTCTAAAACACAGGTAATAGAGTGGAGAAATTTCATTTATAGCCATGGAGTTCCAAATAAGTTTCCTCCTTCCAGACCAGGATTTCCCCCTGCATGCTTATTTCACCCTAAACAGGGAATGTTTGCATTCTTAAAGCTTTGCTATTTTTACTTTGTAGGCTAAAGGAACATGGCATCCTTTTCTTCCCTTGCCCAAGTATTTCTTTGTACAGCCAAAAGGGGAAACATATATTTCAATATAGAGCTGGGGGGAGCAGGACTCTGACTGACTGGCTACCCTTTCTTGAACAAGATTGGGAGAGAAAAGCAAACCCCTCTAGCTTGTAGCTAGGTAAAGGGGAAGGGGAAATGCTAATGCTGAAAAAAATGGCTACAGCTTCCCAAAATAGGGTACAAACCCCGTAGTAGTAGTAGTAGTAGTAGTAGTAGTAGTAGTAGTAGTAGTAGTAGTAGTAGTAGGAAGAAGAAGAAGAAGAAGAAGAAGAAGAAGAAGAAGAAGAAGAAGAAGAAGAAGAAGAAGAAGAAGAAGAAGAAGACGACGACAACAACAAACACCTTGTGGCACCTTGAACACTAACTGTTTATATTTTAATGTGAGCTTTCATGGACAAATCCATTTCTTCAGACAAATGAAGTAAAATACAGTGGCGCCTCGCTTAACGATTGCTTCGTACAATGATGAATTCGCATAGCGATGGGGTTTTTTGAAAATTCAATGCATCGTATAGCGATGTCTCCTATGGGGGAAACTCGCTTAGTGATTTTGGGACCATGATTCGCATAACGATGCATTTTATGGTCCCCGTTTCGCTTAGCGATGTTTGCAAAAAGAGCGGGGAAAGTGGCTTCTTTGCAATGCTAATCTGTTGTTTTCCTTCAAAAGCTAACTGCCTGTACCCAGGATGCATTGTGCCTGTGCGGGGAAGGTATAAAACCCCTTGCCCATGCATCCTGGGTTCACTCTCCCATGTGCACCTCCAAGGCTGGCTTTGTCGCTTTGGACTGTGTTTTGGGAGTGCATGCCGTGCTGTAGAGCTACAAAAGGTAAGCTTGCATTTCTTATCCTGGGTGGGTGGTGGGTTTTTTATTGCTAAAGTTAGATTTTTTTTGCAAGGGTTAGGGTTAGGGATTTGTTTGTTTAAAATGTTTTTTTTCTTTGCCATGTTTGGGATTGGGGTCTGACTGGCAATGGCTTTGGTTATGGGGGAGTTGGAAATGGGAAAATTGCAGGGTTTTTTTTTTCCTGGGGGTTTCTGGGCATTTCTTTGGGATTTGTGTGTTTTAAATGTCTTTTTTTCTCTTTGCCATGTTTGGGATTGAGGTCTGACTGGCAATGGCTTTGGTTATGGGGGGGGTGGAAATGGGAAAATTGCAGGGTTTTTTTTCCTGGGGGTTTCTGGGGATTTTTGGGATTTGTGTGTTTTAAATGTTTTTTTTTTCTCTTTGCCATGTTTGGGATTGGGGTCTGACCGGCAATGGCTTTGGTTATGGAGGTGTGTGGAAATGGGGAAATTGCAGGGTTTTTTTTTCCTGGGGGTTTCTGGGCATGGTAAAACTTTCATGCCCAGCTTTCAGATACAGTGGTGAATCGTTACATTTCATACATGCAATAATTTCTTATCTTTGTTTGGTATTCAGTTCTTTTGAAGTCTGGTTTTGTAAACAAAAGACAGAAAATAGAAAACAAGGCAAGTGTGAAAAGGGATGTGTGAGGGGGTTGTGATACCTTAAAGACCAACTGTAAGCAGTAACTAATACAGCTACCTCTTCCAAAATATGATGACATACACAACAACCAAGCTGTGGTACAGCACTGAAAGTGCACTAGGTTACTCAAAGGCATCCAGTGTTCAGAGGATCCTGCTGTTAGCACAGCAATTTCATTTCACATAGGAAATTACCTGCAAAAAGAATTGTACTCGCCTAACAATAGAATACTGCAATCTGCAGTATCTCTAGAAGTCCTGTGCAATTTAGGGAAATCATATGGATCATGTGCTATACAGGTGAATCAACATGTATCATTTGTGTAGTAAGACACATTTTCTAGTACCAACAAGTAAGTTCAGAATATGGGTTTATGTATAAAAACTCAGAAATACAACTTTGTAATGAATGAAAGGATTTCCCACTCCCTGCTCTTCCACATATATGGTCATGAGGAGATCAAAAGCTTTGGATTAACTGCAGTTCACCATACTGCCCGAACTCTAAAACAAATAATAAAAGAATACTATTGATGAATAATACTAAAATAGTGCCCTTTCTTGAGGTCGGATAAGCCTGTCTCCTCAGTTTTCTGAGCCCAGTGCTGTGTTATAACTAAGCAGACATGATTAAAGGCCTCTACTTTTTTGCATACTTTTGAAGTTTCAGTTTAAAACAAAGGAGTTTGAGTAGGAAACCAACATCATATTGGAAAGCTTACCATGAAAGAGTATGTAAAAATGATTACGCATGCAGATGACATAGCAGTCTTAGCACAGAGGGCTGATGATCATAGAAGCATGCTGATTCATATCAGGGGATTTGGTAAAGATTCTGAAGTCAAGTTAAATTAATCAAAATGTTTTCAAAATGGGTTAGGGATAGGAGAGGATACATTTGCCTCTAGAAAACCCTGAAAGAAAAATGATAGGACAAATCAACAAACTGATAAAGCCATCAAGTCAATCAACTTACTGGGGTCTACTGGCAAGGAAGAACATTGCTAATGCAGATTTTGCAGTGACGGAATCTTAGCATGCTTTGTGAAGTAGCTGTAATATTTTACCCATTGCCCAGCATTTGCTTATTTCCCATCAGGGGAAATAAGCCCCTTAAAAATGTCTATTTAAATTTATGTGGCTTCAAATGCCCATGTCACCATGACCATTTGTAGAAGAGCACCAGAGATGCAGGACTAGGTGTTCTTAAATTGTATTCTATGTTTACCTTGATTGTTTTCATTTTTTAGCATGGGCATGAATAAAAACTGTCCCAACAGTGTACACTGCTATAGCTCCACAAACATCTGTGGTTCCTTTGGAACAAACTTATCATTATATCTGAACCAGCATGTTATCTATAGAAAAGACAGAGACCGAGGAGAGGTGTTGTCCGAATAAAAGGAGGGAAAAGCATATCTGGGAAATGGACAGGGCTGTTGCCACAATCGTTTGTAAGAGTTCCCTCCTGAGAAGTAGAGTCAAACTGGCCCCCTAGTTTACTGGGGAGCTGGTGGTGATGACGAAACAGGTGGGATGGAGACTACAGCAATGATGGTGGAAAACTCAGAGTGAATACAATTGAACATGGGCTAGGGTCCACTGGAAGACCTATTCAGTGGCAGTGGCAAAGAAATCATTCTTCCCTGCCACCATTACATCTGCACAGAGTCATCTGTCAGAGCTCTTTCAAGTGATCAAGGGCCTATTATATGCTGGCCCACAGGACGAGACTGCAGTTTGCTGTGAAGAATCTGCATGGCACTTTGAAGGCAAAATCACTTGGATCTGCTCTGACATGGATGTTGTAGTTCAAACAGGTCCTGTGGATGTAACTAACCTACCTATACTGTACTAATGGCTAAATGTCAGTTTTTGCAGCCTGATGATACAGGCAGGACCCTTGGAGAGCTGAAGACTGCCACATGTCTGCTGGACTCTTGCCTTTTCTGGCTTACAAAACATGTCAGAGAAGGACTGAGAAGGATCCCAGTTTGCTTAAAGAAGCAATAATAAGACCATTGCTGAAAAAACTCTCCTTGGATTCCAAGGTATTGGATAATTACTGGATAGTTCCATTGCTGCGCAAGGTGCTCCCTTTGTAAGCCTACCTGGGTATTAACATCATCAGGAAAGGCCTTTCTCTCAGTCCTATCACCCTCACAAATGCATTTGGTGGGGACATGGTAGAGGGCCTTCTCTGTCGCTGCTTCCAGACTCTGGAACAACCTCCCACAGGAGGCCAGGATGGCCCCATCTTTGCTGTTCTACTGCAAGCAAATAAAGACATTCCTTTTCACGCGAGCTGTCCTTTAAATGACTGATTGACAGAGGTGATTTTTTAAAGGGATTACTTAATTTTGTTGTTTTACTTGAGCTTTTAATATTATTTTTATTTATTTTAATATATCAGTTTATTGTTTTTTAAATTTTGTAACAATTTATTATTTGGCTTTTAACTTTGTTCCTTTTACTACTGTTAGCTGCCCTGTATGCTTTAGGAGAAAGGCTACATATAAAACCTTTAAATAAATCAATAGTAAATAATGCCAGGAAAATATCTGTTAATGGCTTTATTCATGGACCTCAAGTGCAGGATCTTGTTTTCAAAACATGTGCTGCTCTGTTGGTCTTGGCATGTGAAATAGACAAAAAATCCTAACAATTATTTTAAGAGCTAAACTCTAGTCATATTTCCTCAGCATTAGTTAAGGGGTAATGCTGCATTTTGTTTCTTTGTTTCTCAAGAGTATATTTTTATTTTTATTTATTTATTTATTTATTTGATTTATACCCCGCCCATATGGTCTAAAAGACCACTCTAGGTGGCTTCCAATATAGTAAAAACAGTGAAATAATACAAAACACACAAACAATTACATAAATCATATTGTAATAAACAGAATACAACAATAGAATAGAAAATACATAAGGAGAGAATAAACAGAAAAGTCAGATATTAACTGAAGGGAAGGCCGGAATGTATAGCCATGTTTTTAATTGACTTTTAAAAGTGTACGAAGTGGGGGCCGCGCGGATCTCAGGAGGGAGATTGTTCCAGAGGCGAGGAGCCACCGCTGAGAAGGCCCGGTTTCGTGTCCTTTCTTTCTGGGCCTCCCTTGTCATTAGGCTCCTCAGCCTCACCTCCTGGCTCATGCGGGTGATCCGAGAAGATCTAGGTGGAAGCAGGCGTTCCGCCAAGTATCGAGGTCCTAAACCGTTTAGGGCCTTATATGTAAGCATTAACACTTTGAAGTCAATGCGGAAACGGATGGGCAGCCAGTGCAGCATGGCCAGAGTAGGAGAGATATGCTGGTATTTTCTTACTCCAGTGAGGAGTCTGGCCGCCGCATTCTGCACCACCTGAAGTTTCCGCATTAGCTTCAAAGGGAGCCCCACGTAGAGCGCGTTACAGTAGTCTAATCTAGAGATTACGAGCACATGTACTAAGGTAGTGAGCGCCCCTGTGTCTAGGTAAGGTCGCAGCCGGGCAATCCGCCAAAGGTGGAAAAAGGCGGAGCGGACTACCGACGCCACCTGCATTTCCATGGTGAGCATTGGGTCCAGGTGTATTCCCAGGCTGCGGACCCCACTCTTCGCAGCCAGGGCCACCCCCTCAAACATGAGGGAGTTTCCCAAAACACCATCCACAGAGCCACCCACCCTCAGAACTTCCGTCTTGTCCGGGTTCAGCCTTAGCCCATTCTCCTGCATCCATTTCGGTACGGCCTCCAGGCAGCGCTGGAGGGACAGGACGGCATCACCTGCAGTTGGTGAAAAGGAGATGTAGTGCTGGATGTCATCAGCATATTGATGACACGATGCTCCACATCCCCTGATGACCCCACCCAGCGGCCTCATATAGATGTTAAACAGCATTGGGGAAATAGTCGACCCCTGTGGAACATATAACTTACATGGCTCCTAAATGCACTTTCTTGTAATAGTGTGAAAATGTATATTCATAACAAACCAGGCAATCAGAACAAAAGTATGCTATTCAACCTAGAAAACATGTTGACAGACACAAACAGAAGGAAGGATTTTGCACAGAGGTCTATGTCTGGTGTATGCTCTACGAACCTACGAATCTTATAAAGGGAGCCTTGAAACCTACAAAGCATTGCAATTGTAAAAAGAAAAGTAAATAATCATCTAGAGAAGGCATAGGGTAATGCATGGGATGTACAGAAAACAGCAGCTGGCCTACCAAAAATGTATCCTATCTCATGCCTCATATGGAATTGAGTTGCCATATAGTGGCATCACAGGAGAGGTAAGAACATGTCATAACAGAATAGATACAACTCTGAGGCCGTAAATTCCTTATCTTCATCTAGAGGATGGAATAAGAAAAGACTGCAGTCAAGAAGATGTGCACCAGTAAGCCCTCCCCACAAAGCACATCCCTATGTTTAAAGAATTTTATATATGAAAGCAAAAGTTACAGAAAAAAGAGGCATCAAATTCACAAGAAAAGCAGATACAAAGCCTGAGAAAATTATCAATTTACATGGTAGAACAGAGAGCATTATTTCACTTCTCAATACTCAACAAACATGGTTTTCTTTTGGTTGCACTTGTTATTTAGCAGGGGATTAAAACCATGCTTTAGGTTACCCTGCAGTGGGAATCAAAAAGGAGATGGCAGACAGGAATTTTTTTCCTGCCGCCCCCCTCCGCATTTCCCCAGTAGACAACTTCAGATCTAACATCCGTCCAGAGAGTTAAAATAATGGTCTGCTTCACACACAATGCCTACTTGTTCTTCTCTTCAGACAAGCATGAAAATTAACTAAGATTCACTGCTTAAATGTAACATCTTGTAACATCTGAACTGGGAACTCAATGAAAGGTAAAGGTTCTCAAACAAGGCAGGACTTGAAAGTCAACTTGTTTGAAACTGACTTTTGATCCTGGTGGAAACACTTAGTCGTAGTTCTAGATTTAAACATAATGGGAAGCTACATAGAAGAATTAAATCCAAGTTAGGCTTTCTGTTCATGGACAGAAAAGAACAAATGGACTCCAGGATTATTAATCCAGGATCTGTGGCTTCTAATTATGTGGTTTAGAATACAGGGTAAAGTTAGAATCTCTTTGCTTCAGCTGACTTACAGCAAAAATTGTCTGTTCTTTAATTTATTACATTGCATATTAGATAAAGCATAACCACCTGTCCAAAGCTCTTAGAATAAGGTTGGAAAGACATCTAAATAATTAAAGCTACCAATCATATTAATCACAGAAACTGACTGAAACAAAATTAACCTAGTGCTGGAAAATGGACTTTTGAGATGTTTTTGTTTTTTATCATAGCCATATTTCACACTGGCAAACCATAATTCTTACTCATCACTGTGAAACTATGTTGTTGCTCTGGCTTTTGCTCCTCTAGTCCTTCAGGCTTTCAGACTGAAAGCTCTTCCTGGCCTGCATCATATTCTCTACATATTTCTCTTTAGTTAGGAGACAGTGATCACAAGCTGCTATTGGGTTCCGGAATCTGCTACTATCTCACCAGGGATGGCACTGAAGTCTAGTCTCTAGCTTGGATGCGGTGAAAAAGACAAGAGACCCTATCCATACTGGAAATATTGTTCAATTCCATGCAGAAACACTTATCACATTACTTTGGGCATACATGCACTCCATGGCTAAGAAGAGGAACACAGCCATTCATATTAAGTTGATTGAACACCCTCTTATCTGCAATGTAATTTAAATCTTTTAACTCTCCATTTTTGTCATCAAAATAACTCTGTTTTCAGTTAAGATCCACTTTATTACTCAATGTCTGCAAATCATCAGATGAAGGATACCCATAATATTATCTCACAAACCAATTTTTCATTAAGCTATGCATCTTGTATTCTATACTTCCACTTTCATCGCATGGCTTGCACTGAGCTAATTTTGTCATCCATCTAACAACAAAATTAGAGAGATCCTATCAAAAGTCTTTATGGAAATCCAAGGAGATTAAGTGCTCTTGGGTTATTTCATCTATTATCTCAGTAAATCTTTAGCATATTACAGAGCTCTGACATCATGCACCATGAACCTTGGTAGGTTACAGCTTTCCAAAGCAGTGTATTGCTGTGGTCTAATTAGAGAGGTCTCAGAATCACAAGGAGAATTGCTGAGTTACCCCTCCTCATGACTGCAGCTTTCATTCACCAAGGGTTCACTAATCAGAAATTAATTTAAGGAATTGTTGGTAATAACTATGCCATTTACAAGCACATTTATCATTATCATTAAAAAGAAACAGAATGACAGGAAGAAAAATGCCATGGACAACTCAGCTTCAGTCTGCCTTGCATTTAAGGTCATTTTAGGTACATTTCAGAGCCAGACCATACAATGAGCTCCATTTCTGGAATGGTTTAAAAAGCATCTCTCCCTTTATTAATGGGCAGCTGCTACCAGTGCTGGAGCTCTTACGTGAAGGATGCCAGGAACCAAGACTTGGCATTCATATTATCCCTCTGATACTCCCGTGATAGAAAAGATGAGCAAAGGTTGCCTAGAGCAAGGTCAAAGACTTTTGCACATGGCTCAAAGTACATTCCATCACCACCTCAGAGGGGCAGCAATGGAAACAAGTTACCGTATTTTTCGCTCCATAAGACGCACCTTTCCATAAGACGCACCAATTTTTTAGGAGAAGAAAACAGGAAAATATAATCTGTTTTCTTAGCTCCATAAGACGCACAGACTTTCCACACCCCTGTTTTGTGGGAAAAAAGTGAGTCTTATGGTGCAAAAAATACAGTAAATGCCTAATCTGTTTCTCAAAATATGTTCTACCAATTTCTCAAGTACTCTTGCCTCTCATATGTTGCAAAATTGCCTACCTCACGAAGGTTGCAAACCTATACACACTTATCTGGGAGTAAACTCAACTGAAAATAATGGAACTTTTCCCGAGGAAAGAGTCATAGTATTGCACTGCTCTGTGTTTAGAGAGGGGATGATTTTAAAGTGCTTTAAGCTGGCTGAATAGGTCAGTGAGTTAGGTATCTGGCTGCAGAGCCATGGGCTGAGAGTTCAGTTCCCCACTGCATCCCATAAAAGCCTTGAGCAAGCTGCCCAGTCCCTGGGCGCCCCCCAGAAGAATGGTAAACTACGTTTGAGCACCTTCCACCTAGGAAGCTCAGAAAAGCGTCACCATAAGTCAGAGGTGACAGCAATATGGGATAACAGATTCTGAAATTTGTGCCAGGCATCTGTGCATGAGGTTATCCTCTGGAATCAACTTACCACATGGCATGCATATAAGTTGGAGGTAGACGAGGACTGCTCACTGGTGTGCAGTTGTAAGATCTCATTATCCTTTCTGCCAATAAGAAGTTTCGAAAGAGGCTTGCCACCAGCAGATCTTGCCTGAACAGCTTTTGGAAAAGATCTGCAAAAAAGCCATGCAAAAACCCTCATAAAGACAGATGACATCCGTAACAAGAAAGAAAGTGATAAAAACCATCAAACAGGACATCAGCATGTTTTCTGACAAGAATTCAGGAAGCAACAGCTAAGTCTGCCAATACATATTTAGTTCTTAACACAATAATTTAGAACCATCCGATTCAATAATATACAATAATTCTGTCACCCTCCATGCAAAATCCTAAAATCATACCATTCTATGCTTAACACCCAAAATATATACAGTTCTCAGAAAGCAGAGATTCCTTGTCACAAGTACGGAAAAACATAGATCAAAACACATTAACCTGCAGGCACTTTATATGATCTAAGAATTAAGTTTGATGAACTTTTATTTTGCCTTTTGAAAATATTTCCCCCATTTTTTTATTTCTGGGATCTTACTTCTTCCTATTTCCCCTCATTAGCTCTTAGGCACCATACTTCTGCTCTCTTCTATTATGATTGAGTTACAGATATTGCCAATAATTCTCTGGCTCATCTGCTATAACCTTACCTCTAGGTAGGACGTTCCATGCAATTGTATCTGTGATGGCTGTAAATATCCAATTCAATTCCCCCAAAGGCGTTCTTCTGTCATTTAGCCTCCCAGGAATTCTGGAAGAAGTAATGAAACGTTGCTGTAATAGAGAAACATGCTAAAACAATAGCCACAACATTGCTGTACTAAGCTAGGAAGGTATGCTGTACCAAAGTTCCATAAGTAAAATACACATTTCTTTGTTATGTCCTTGTGGCAGCTTATTCCATTTATTATTCTTATGTCCAGTTGCTTCCTGCCATCTCAACAACTCACACACTTGAGTCAAAAGGCTCAAATGCTGAACTTCATCAAGAACATAAAGTATAAACAATAAAAGCTCTTGCATAGTTCAGAATAAATGTTAATAAGTAAACAAGGGGATAGTTTTACAATCTGTTTTCTTCCTCAGCTTATACAACAAGGAAGAATGGGATACTAAATCATTGAAAGGGTTGACTAATGAACTACTGAATCTTTTGAAAATGGGCAATTTGGGAAGTAAGGGATTATTGAAAAAGTCACAGTACAATGCAGCATAGGATGAAAAGTGTGATTTCATTCTGCAAACACATATTCTTTACAAAATAATGCAAGAAAAAAACATGCTTTCACTCTACCTGGCATCATGAAATATAAATATTAAAAACAGAACAACAAAACAAACCCAGGTTGCTTACCTACAGTACTTTGAGTAGTTATCTGTGCACTCACACAAATGGATCTTGCATCTATGCATTCTCATGGAATATTCCATAGCTAAGCAATCTTTAGCAGGAACCAGCCCCTACTCACACCACATGTGTAGGGGTACTCTGCTTATCCATCTCATTTCCTAGTCTGGCACAAGGGAAAGCAACAGAGGCAGCCAAGGACTGAGAGAAAGCAAGCGGGCTGTGTGAGCACTCTGAGAAAAAGAAGTTACCTACCTGTAACTCTGGTTCTTCGAGAGGTCATCTGTGAATTCACACTAATGGGTTAATGTGTGGCTGAGCAGAGCAGCTTCAGAACTGTCTAGAGCTTTAAGCACATTCTGCTGGGACCCCCTCACGCCGGCTATAACCCTGTCCCGGCACCGAGTGCCTCAGTTCTATAGAACTGTCTGCCGCTGCGCAGCATGCCACATGGCAAATGTGACGATCAGTGGGGAGGAAGGGCGGGAAGTGTGAATTCACATATGACCACTCAAAGAACCAGAGTTACAGGTAGGTAACTTCTTTTTCTTCTTCATGGTCTCTGTGAATGCACACTAATGGGTGACTAGCAAGCTGACTTATCAGGTGGTGGGTGTCACGACAGAACAGAAGCCAGGACTGCTCTTCCCACGGCAGCTTTTTCCTTGGCCCGAACATCCAGGCAGTAGTGGGCTGCAAAGGTGAGAGGCGTGGACCATGTAGCAGCCTTGCAGACATCTGTCAGGTCTACCCCTCTAAGGAAGGCTGTGGAGGAGGCGACTGCTTTGCCCAAATAGTAGCTGGCAGAGGTGTACACGCCAGTGGGTTTTTACTGGGTAGGTTATGTTTCCATGTTATGTTTTTGGATTTGTGGGTTTTTTTTTTTTTTTTTTTTTTTTTTTTTTTTTTGCTGTCCCAGCGTGGGACTTGCTCTGTTTATTTTTATTTTGGTGTGTTTTTTTTGTTTTTTTTTAAATGCTGGAACGGATTAATCCCATTCCCATGTATTTCAATGGGAAATGGTGCTTCAAATTATGAACTTTTTGACTTACAAACGCCATTCCAATACGGATTAAGTTCGTAAGTCGAGGTACCACTGTAGTATATTTAAAAACAATTATATGGAGTTGATTAAATAGATACAGAATAACTTGGAGAGATGGGACAAAGTACAGCTATTGTTGATGGGAAGAATAGCAACCATCAAAATGAATGTTCTACCTAAAATTTTATTTTTATTTCAGACAATTCCCATAATATTAAAACAGTTATTTTTTCAAGAACTTAACAAGATAATCATGAGATTTGTGTGGCAAGGTAAAAAACCAAGAATTAAAATCAAAGCAATGCAAGATGCCAAACATGCTATAAATAGGATCCAAGTGTGAATGGTGATAATCTATCAGGTATTAGAATGGCAAAAGAGTTGGACATTGATGTGGGTCAAAGAAAGGAAATCGACAGTAGGACATGCTTGGCGTTCTATACGGTTAAAGGTGTTGTCTGGATGAACAGGTCTTCTTGTTGGAGGAAGACTTATAGCATAGGGGTAAATGCTGATGATGTTGTGTAGAGACCTGGAAGGGCTAGCAAGAGGATTGATAAAGCAGGCATGACTTGGTATAAGTTTATATTTACTGTTAGCAGTATGACTACTAACATTTGCATACATCTTCTTCTCTATCATGTGGGCCTTGCAAAGGTGAGCAACAATCTCATCTGATTCAGAACTGAAAATAAAAGGTCTTCAGTACAGAAACCAGAGTCTTGTGTCTTCAAAAACTCTTGCAGTCCAGAGCCAAAAGTAGAGCCTCAGGGCCATGGCAGCAACCATCACTTATAAAGTGCAATCTGCAGAATGTCTGGTGGTGTCTGGTGAGGCCTACCAAGAAATGAGCCTCATCGTGGAAGTGGAGGGCCAGGTTACATTCTTCTTCTGCTATATAGGCTCACAGGGGACAGAACTTTTCTCAAAAGTTGATGAGCAGCCATGTATATCTGGTAGTTTCTCAAACAGATTCCTAGTGCTGGAAAGGGATACAGAGAGTGTCCATCAGGTCTAACTTTCTGCTTTTTGCTTGCCTGTTTTTAATGCCTCCGCTGAAATTAAATTATGACATGCTGTTAGATGAGAAAGGTTGATCTTCCTCCTGAATTCAGTAGAGATTATGTATTATGATGTTGGTGGCATAAAGGTTTTGGGTCAATAATGTTGAATGAGAGTCTGTGAAGCTGATTTGGAGGGGGATTTGACATGGTGTCCTTCTGGATAGGCTGGCTGGGTTGGGGGCACTGCTTTACGGTGGTTCCACTCCTTCCTGGCTGACTGTGTCCAGAAGGTGATGCTGGGGGACAGTTGCTCTGCCCCAGGGTGTTTATGTCATGGGGTTCCTCAGGGCTCGATACTGTCCCCCATGCTGTTTAACATCTACATGAAACTGCTGGGAGAGGTCATCAGGAGGTTTGGGCTGAGGAGTCAGCAATATGCTGACGACACTCAGCTCTACTTCTCATTTTCCACCAATCCAGGTGAGGCGGTTTCTGTGCTGAACTCATGTCTGGACCAGATAATGGACTGGATGAGGGTTAATAAATTGAAACTCAATCCAGACAAGATGGAAGTGCTGTTAGTGGGTGCTTCGCCGGACAAGTTGGAGGGCCATTTCCCTGCCTTGAATGCAGTTACACTCCCCCTAAGGGACAGGGTCCACAGCCTGGGGGTGCTGCTGGACCCCAGTCTAACTCTGGAAGCCCATGTGGACTCGGTGGCCAGGGGTGCCTTCCTTCAGCTATGGAAATTGTACCAGCTACGGCCCTACCTGGACGAGCGGAGTCTCATGACAGTTACACACGCACTGGTAACATCTCGTATAGATCATTGCAAACGGCTTGGGCCCTGGATACCTGGAGGACCGCCTTCTTCCATATGAGCCTATCCAGCAGTTAAGATCTAGCCAGGGGGCCCTTTTGAAAGAGCCATCCCTCAAGGAGGTAAGAGGGATGGCTTGTAGAGAAAGGGCCTTTTCGGCAGCTGCCCCCAGACTACAGAATGCCCTCCCGACTGAAATTCGTCTGGCGCCAATGTTGATGACATTTCGGTGCCAGGTCAAAACCTTCCTGTTCGAGAAGGCTTTTAATTGAAATAACATCAACTGTGAGTCCTGATGGCAATTTAATTGTTTTTAATCATTTTATCTTTTATTGTATTTTAATTGAATTTTAATTGTTGTAAGACACCCAGAGACCTTTGGGTAGAGTGGGCGGCATATAAGTTAAATAAAATAAATAAATAAATAAATAAATAAATAAATAAATAAATAAATAAATAAATAAATAAATAAATAAATAAATAATTAGATAGATAGATAGATAGATAGATAGATAGATAGATAGATAGATAGATAGATAGATAGATAGATAGATAGATAGATAGATAGATGAATGAATGAATGAATGAATGAATGAATGAATGAATGAATGAATGAATGAATGAATGAAAGAACAAACGAACGAATGGATGTGTCACAGTGAGATTCAACTCTGACTAGAAGTGCTGGATTCTTCACTTCTAACCCAAGTGATTTTGCCATTCTAAGTACTTGTTTCAGATAAGTATAGGATCTTCTTGAGAGAGGAGAGTATCTCCAATGACTGACTCAAGGGAGTACACAAATGGAGAAGGTGAAGATGGGGAGGACGCAGTGTCAGATGCAGCGTCCTGATCAGATTAAGCTTGGATAGGTGGAGCATGTGTTGCTGATGAGAAACTGCCCTGAGTGGTAACAGGCCATTTCGGTGTTGAAAGTGAGAAACCCAGTGGAAGGCCTGTTTCTGTCTCTGTGCCTGCAGATGTGAAAGCCATCCATGACATGATCACAGAGGACCGCCGAATATCAGCCAAAAGTATTGCTATATATCTGAGAATATCACATGACAGAGTTGGTGCCATTATCCACAATGACTTGGAAATGAGAAAGCTGGCAGCAAAGTGGATCCCCAAACTTTTGACAACCGAACAAAAGAGGAAACGTGTGGAGTCATCAGTGGCTGTTTTGGAACATTTTGCAAGAAATGAGTCAGATTTCCTAGGCAAACTGGTAATGGGTGATGAGACATGGATCTACTGTTATGATCCTGAGACAAAGGAACAGTCTAAGGAATGTAGGCAAAGTGTTTCCCCCAGGCCAAAGAAGTTCCGAGTGCAAAGGTTGGTGCAGAAGCAAATGGGATAAGAAGGGAGTTCTGCTGATGGACTACCTCCAACAGGGTTCAACCATCAATGCAAAATATTACTGTGCTTTATTGATGAAGTTGAGGCAAAACATCAAGGAAAAAGGTCGAGGAAAGCTCTCCAAAGGTGTCATCCTGTTGCATGACAACGCCTCGTCACACATTGCAGGTGAAACAACGGCAAAACTGACCTCCTTAGGCTTTCAAGTGAAGCCCCATACACCCTATGCTCCCGACCTGGCTCCTTCTGACTGTTATCTATTCCCCAAACTCAAAAAACACCTAAAGGGACAACAATTTGGGAGTGTTCTGGAGGCAACTAATGCTGCAAATGAGTGGTTGCACCAGGAGTCAGAAGAATTTTATTTGCAGAAGCTGCAGGACCAATGTTGCAAGTGCACTGACTTGCTGGGGGAATGTATCAGCACTCCCTTGTATTAGATTGATTAGGAAAGGTTTAGGGTGATTTCTTTGAGAATGGGGGGGTAGTCAACATCCTTAGAAAATTCTTATTTCCCATTCAAAGGTCATTGTAGGTTTTTCTCAAAAAGAAACAATCAAATACTTAAGAGATTCCTAGAATAAGAAATATATAAGAGTGGTGATCAAACATAGTTTAAAACACAGGATTAAGAAACATGATGAGTATTTGTACTTTGATTTGGGATTAATGTTGAGAAGCAGAGTATTTTAGGAGGGTAGTCAAGCTACAGTTGTTTTGATCATGTTAGCACAGACTAACATAGCTACCTCTTCTAAAGCTATTTTGATCAGATTTTACTTATTTGCTGCTGTGCTAATTATGCCTTTAAAACAAACCATCTTGTATGTTTGCTGCAAGATATGGATGTTAAAATTTAAAACAGGCAAATTCGATATTAATAAACTTGAATTAATGAAGGACATAGGAATCAATCAATACTAGTGCTGATGGAATTATTATTGTTTGTATATTTAAAACATCACTACTCCAAAGAAAGAAGAGGACCAGAGACTCCACTTGTCTTTGAAACAATCAATGACTCCTCTTCTACCCTGTGAAGTTTAATGATTTCCTATTTCTTTGTTCTTGTATTCTTAAGGGAAGAACTATGTATGTCAATTCTTACATGGTATCTTCTCCCAAAAATAATATCTGGCCCACACTGTTCACATCCCTGGATGCTTCACAGAAAGTGAGCAACCACAGACTCATTTGAGCATTTGAGGTAGTCAGAAATCAATTTAAATGGCAGCAAATATAAATGTTTATATGATGACTCTTTCCATTAAAACAGAAATGACAGGAGCTTAAGGTAAGTTTAATAGTTGATAAAGCAACCAAAGATTTTGCAATTAGTTTGCTGGAGTTCAGAGAACCTGCAACTGTGACAGTTTCTATATACTTAATCGATTATGAATCTTACATATTACTTCTGCATATCAAAAAGTACACATATAATAGCATGGATGACACCTTGTAATGGGAAGACAAGTTGAACTTAGCCTTATTCCATCTATCCAAGAAGCAATAACAGCATGTTGTTCAAAATCTGAAACAATTTGGACCAATGGACCATACCAAGCCCATCTACTGCCACTCACTGCCTCCTTGTTCTAACGGCTGGTTGATGGCAATTCCAAAACACTAATACCTATCTAATATTCTCCATCTTCTATTATTTCCATAGTCATATCTACCTGTGGAGGGAAGGGTAATCAGGAGTACTAGCTTCCTTTTATTGACTGCTTTATTATGTGCCAGAGCAGGACTGTATTTTTCTGAACACACCTCCTAAAACATTTTTATAATTATGTTTCTCAAAAAGCTGTGGCAAAATGATAGGCTTTATGAGACAGAACTTCTATCGAAGTTTTAAAATATTTTAAAAAAATTAAAGTGCAGACAGAGAACTAAAATAAGCTATTGCTTCTGCCCAGACATCAGACTCCTGTCGAAAGGAAAAGGATTTGTCCTAAGTGTCAATGCAGCCAGGTCTTACAAATGCTGAAGATCGAAAACGTGAAGCAACTCTACAAGGAGAGAGTAGCCATTTGCACACATTGCTTGAAATGCTCTCATTATTTCTTTTTTCTTTTGAAACATGAAGGAAGCTATATGCAGCAGACTATACATTCATACAAACTAGCCCATGATTTGTGTGAAACAGTTCCAGACCTTTTTGTTGTCCAGCTTGTTTTTGAAAATATTCTGAATAGCAAACTTTTGACTATTACTGTATATGGGATCAAATCTCCAGCTACTACTTCAATAACCACCACCTTTTGCTGGAGAATCATTCTTCCATGTAGACACTTTTGGATGATTCAAGCATAGATTCACAACATTTGGAATTAGAATACCACTCTACTTCTGTTACAATGAGCAAGTGATGCGCACATTTTCACTGTCACAGCTTTAATGACGCCATCTACTCTCTCTGTTGCTCGGGAAAATTCCATTTCTAGCACTAGCCTGTTTCTTGGGACTGGGGTGGGGACAAAAATGAATACTTATTCAGAGCTTGCACGATGCTTTCACATCAATGCTTAAGACCTGACTCAGAGCTAACACAATATGGCTCCTTTCCAGACAACGCTTCTCTACTGAGAAACTGTCAGGGACCAGCTGTAATAAAAGTCCCTGAAACATGCCTTGAGCTTGGTTAAGATGTGTAAATGCTGAGACAACAATGTAAATTTACTTCATTACAATAATATGCACTACAACCGATCTTTTGGGAATGTAATAAAAAGGCAGATGGGAGACTAACCTGCCTCTTTGCAGCTTAAAGTGGCACAACCAAACACTTTGCTGTCAGACATAAATCTCTTTATAGGGTTGCTTTGTACTATTACAGCAATCAATGCAAATGTCTTACAAATGGACCAATTAAACATTGTACAAAGATTCTCTTAGAGTTTAATTTCTGTAATATCTCATTTGTTCGCAAAACTCTCTTAAAAGCTCAAGAACTTTGTTCCTGTCTCTAACAAGTACAACCCCTACCTTTTAGTCTGGCAAAAAACATGGTACCTCTACTTCAAGGGCATGAATTATTTGACAGGAGAACCCAAATCATAAAAGCAAGCATTCCAAAATGCCAACAATAACAGCTACAGCAGCAGCAGAAACAATCATATTAAAAATAATGAATAATTCAACTCCTAGTAAGAGTTAAACATGCTTCAAAATAACTATAAATCATTTAAGCTGATCTTTGCTTATCTTATTGTATTATCTGGAACACATTACTTGGAAGCAAGTGCTCTTGATTTCAAATAAACTTACTTCCTCATGTGAATATTATTATTATTCAACTATATCATTGTTTGTACTAATGTTGCTGAACTCAGAAACTACCTGCTTTTTCACAATCTTGATAACAGATGCCTTCTTGTTTAAAATAAAATGAGCTGAATCAAATCTCCAGGGTCTCTTTCACCCTTTTTTTTTGCCTCCCATTGTTTTGACCTCTTTCCCATCTGTTTTGAGTTTCCTGTCCCCAAGCCACAACAGAACAACAATAATCAAAATATGATGGGGAGGGTGTAAAAAATATGATTGTGAGAAACTGTTGCAACACTAGGTCAAAGCGTATGACTCGACTACTCCACATTAGCTGTCTAGCTAGCTAGATTTAAAAGAACTGCATATCCTAAAAAGATAAATAAAATTAGCATTTTCTCTTTTTGATTCTAGTTTTCATAGCACTTCATTTTTGTCACCATTATCTAAATATAAACTGGCTGAATATCAGAATCACCTCTTGGAGATACAGCTGTCTATCAGCATTTGCAGAAGGCTGAAATATCACTATGTCACATATTAGAATGTTAGCCCTTCCTTATCTTGTGCTTACATTAGAGGATGAGGAACTGCAAAATTATTCACCACACCCACAAGAGGCCAAAATGTTTTGTTTCATTCCTGATAAAGAGAATGGAATTGAGGATTTTTTTTGCACAAGACAAGCAGGACTACACAAACATGATAGCTAGAATCCTATTGGGATTGACTCTGTCTGCAAGCACCTGGAGTCTCTTCAGTACAACACGGGCAAGCAGCTTCCCTACAACACTGAGAGGAGAGATGCCATGGTAGTTATTGCAGTCGCCCCTGTCTCCTTTGTTCTTGTACAATGTGACAATGTTTGCATCCTTCATGTCCTGTGGTACTCCACCTTCCCTCCAGCAAAGACGAAAGACTTCATACAGTTCGGTGGTGATGATCTCTTTACAGCACTTCAGCACTTCAACAGGGATGTTATCCTTTCCAGGTGCCTTGCTGGAGGCGAGGGAATCCAAGGCCGCTTTTATTTCTGCTGAAGTTGGCTCACTGTCCAACTCTTACAAGACAGGCAGACACTCAATGTTATTCAGTGCTTCTTCGGTTACTACATTCTCTCTGGAATATAGCTCAGAGTAGTGCTGCACCCAGCGGTCCAACTGCTGTGCTCGGTCCTGGATAATCACACTTGTAGCAGACTTCAGGGGAGCAGATTTCTTCTGTATAGGACCTAAAGCCTGCTTGGTACCATCATATATTCCCCTGATGTTACCTGTGTCCGCTGCTATCTGTATCTGAGAGCAGAGCTGAAGCCAATAATCGTTGGAACATCTCCTGGCCGCCTGTTGGACTTGGCTACGAGCTGCTCGAAGAGCTTTCAAGTTGTATTCACTAGGACAGGCTTTGTATGCTGCTAGAGCTCTCCTCTTATCCTTGATGGCTGGCTTCAGCTCCTCTGAATGGGCTTCGAACCAGTCTGCCATATTTTTGGTCTTTTTGCCAAATATGGACCAGACGGTGTTATAAACAGTGTTCTTGAAGTGTTCCCATTGTTCAGGTGCATTTGCATCAGCCAGGCCTGGAAGGCTTTCCTCAAGTGCTTGGGCAAATTCCTCCACTTTTCTTTGATCACGAGTCTTGCTGATGTCAATACGTGGTCTTCCTTCCTTTTTTGTGTGATAGTCTCTTTGTTCGTAGTTTTACTCTACTACACACCAGGGAGTAATCAGTATCGCAATCAGCACTCCGGTAACTGCGTGTGACCGTAATACTAGGAAGGCTAGAATGTCTAGTGAGGATCAAATCAAGCTGATGCCAATGCTTCAATCTTGGATGTCTCCAGGAAACCCTGTGTTGAAACTTCGTATTAAAAAATGTGTTGCTGACACAAAGACCATAATAACAGCAAAATTCCAGCAAGCGTTGGCCATTTTCATTCATCTTCCCAATGCCAAAATGGTCTAGACAAGTGGGCCAAGAATTGTGATCAGCACCAACTCTAGCATTAAAGTCTCCAAGAATGAACAGTGGCTCTCTCTGGAGAGCTTTTTTGATAGTAGCTGCCAGATCATTGCAGAATTTGTCTTTGACTTCTGTTGTGGACAACAGTGTTGGTGCATATGCACTAATGAGGGTGACCGGTCCCGCTGATGAGTGGAGCTGCAGAGACAGGATTCTTTCACTCCCCACAGTAGGTGGAACAATGGATCTCAGCAGAGTATTTCTGACTGCAAAGCCAACACCATATTCCCTGGTCTCATTCAGTGGTTTTCCCTGTCAGAAGAATGAGATGTTTTTTTTTCTTTGACAGATCCTGAGTCTGGCAATCTCGTCTCTTGCAGGGCAACAATGTTCATATGCAGTCTACTTAGTTGCAAGTCGATGACAGCTGTCTTGCGCATATCGTCTATTTCCTGCAGGTCATCAGAAAAGCTGTCGTCAGGAAAGCCAGGGATCATTGTCCGAACATTCCAGGTGCCCAACTTTAGGGCAGAAGTTTTCTTACGATAGTTGCATGGTGCACAGTTATCGATCTGCTTGTCGGCTTTCACCCTAAACCCCACGCAACCCATGAGGTTAACAGACCGTAGCAAGGCAGCATCTGGCATCATGCTCGACGCCAATCGAGCAAAGACTTAAAACCAGTAACTGCTACTTTCCGTGTTGTTTCGACGCTGTATGCGAAGCTGGAGTGTCCTCTCTAGAGCACGAAGCCTGGGTAAGATAATATGGAGGATAGGCTGTTACCCAAGCAGCAAATCCCCCCCCCTCTCCACGTCGCTGAAATAGTCCAATGGAAAGGCAAGAGCCAATACAACTGGTTCCAGTGACGTCGCAGGAGTTGACAGAACGACACAAACTTTCTCCGGGACTCCAGCTCCAGATTTTGCCTCCATGTTAACTCCTGAAGCCTATTCCATGAGTGGCTATAGCCACAAGGTGGTGGAGGCTTAAAATTGGAGCATAAATTACATTATGTTGTTAGAACAGCAAACTGCAACTAGCTAATATATTGCCAGTTATTATTATTATTATTATTATTATTATTATTATTATTATTATTATTATTATTATTATTATTATTATTATTATTATTTGGATAACTTGGGTTGGGATATGGGATACAGAAGGTAAAAGGGGAAAAAAGATTGAGGTTGGGGGGGAAGGAGAAACAAAAATATACTAACATCCATTCTATTCACATTGCAATATCCAGATTCAAAATTGGCTATTCTACTATTTTCTGCCTTACATATTTTAATTCACATTTTGATCTATGTTATTCGAGCACTAGCTGATGACTCTAACCATTTGTAACGTAAGTCCCATCTTTTAGTTGCCTTTTGTAATGGACAGTCCTTCATTACTTCTGATAAAATGTCCATTTCTGCTGTTTCCTTTATCATCTCCATAAGGTTTTCTTGTTTAGGTACCACCTGACTTTTCCAATTTTTAGCATAAAGAATTCTAGCTGTGGTGGCTATATATATAAAACTATACATTTCTTTGTTTTATCTATATTTTCTGGTATCATACTCAATGAAAACAGTTCTGGGGTTAATAGCTTTATTACAAAGCAATATTTGTTGTAACACAGTATGCACTCCTACCCAATATTGTTTCGCTACTCTACAGGTCTACCACATATGATAATAGCTTCCCACATGTGCTTCACATTTCCAACAGACATTTGATACATCTGTATACATCTTTGACAATCTTTCTGATCTGTAAAACATTTTATATATGTTCTCTTTAAAATTAACCGATTTTGTAAGCTTTATATTATTTTGCCATATTTGCAACCATTGATCAATATCAATGTTATGTCCTATATTTTGTGCCCACGTAATAAAGCAATAAAGCATAACTGTGAAGTATATAGGAATCACAGGGTTGGTTAGGCGAATTGATTTGTCTCTCCTGAGACTGCTTTGGCATTCCCAAGAAATCACAGAAGGCTAAATAGATACATTAGTGAGGAAAAGAGACCGGTCAGATTGGCTCAGACCATAAGAGGCACTTGTCTGTATCGCTTTGTTGCTCACTTTTATCAGCTGTCCCTGGCAGCAGCCTCCCTATAGAGCTTAAGTTCATAGAGGACCTTTGCACAATAATAACTATAGAAATGTCAGGGTAACTAAAAAGCTTGTGAAAGATACCACAGAAAAAAAATGTTTTGCTGAAAATATAGCAGATGTTTCCCAACAGTTAAAATATATGTAATGAACTGGATGAGGATGAATAAACTGAAACTTAATCCAGACCTGAGAAGAGGTGCTCCTAGTCGGTTGAAAGGCAGATCAGGGAACAGGAATGCAGTGTGTGTTGGATGGTGTGACACTTGCTTTGAAAACCCAGGTGCTCCTGGATTCGTCTTCTGAGTCTGGGTGCCGAGGTTTTGGTTGTCACCAGGAGTGCATTTGCACAGTTAATACAGTTAATACCAGCTGCACTTGATTCCAGAGAGGTTTGATTTGTCCACAGTGACACATTGATTCGCCTTAGTTACATCCTAGCTGGATTACTGTAACATACTTTATGTAGGGCTGCATATGAAAAGTGTCAGGAAACTTCAGTGGGTCCAAAACACAGCAGCCAGATTGTTAACTGGGGCCAGACACAGGGATAACACAACCCCTCTGTTACAGCAGCTCCACTGCCTGCTAATCCATTTCTGAGCAGAATTCAAAGATACGGTTCTAACCAATAAAGCCCTAAACAGCTTGGGCCCAAGCTATCTCAAGAACTGCATTTTCCTTTATGAGCTTGCTCAAGTGTTAAAATCATCAGTAGAGGCTTTCCTCTCAGTTCCACCACCTTCACTGGTGCATTTGGTGGGGACACAGGAGAGAGGTCTTCTCTGTTGCTGCTCCCAGACTTTGGAACTCCCTCCCACAGGAAGCCAGGCTGGCCCCATCTTTGCTGTCCTTCCTCAAGCAGGCAAAGACCTTTTTCTTCAGGCACGCTTTCCCTGAGTGAATGGCTGCCTGACTGGGATTTTTAAAATGGATTGTTGTACCTTACTCAAGGATCCCTCTAAGGTGTGTACATGCCTCTGCCTTCCTCACACAACTTTCCTCCTCTACACAGCCCCTTTGGTACCCACATGTGCACACACAAGGGAGAAGTCGTGCAAGAGAGAGGCGGAGCCCTGCCCAGCAGGGCTGAAAATTGGAGGGTACATTGACCTTACTGTATTGAATGTGTTCTAATGATGCTTATGCTTTTTGGTATTGTATTCACTGATCATTTTAGTATTATATATACTTATTGTTACTAACCTTAAATACTGGCTTCTAACTGTTATTAGCTACCTTGGGTCCTTTTTCAGGAGAAAGATGGATTTAAATAAAAAAAAATGAAGTGCTTATTGTAGAGGAGCTCCGTATTCAAGGGCAGGTTTCCAACCATCCCAATTCAAGAACAGGTTTCCAACTATCTTGTTTATTTACAGTAGGAAATGGGACAATGTTATGAGGATAACAATGTGATTGAGTATTGTCTTTACTTTGCACATACATTAGCTGAAATCTTGTTGCTTAATGTAGTAAGGCACACTCTACTATAAACAGCCAGACTACCGAAAACACACCAATGGAAATAGCACATATCCAGGATGTATTCTCATACTTTGATTTCAAAGTGTTAATGATTACATATAAAGCCCTAAACGGTTTGGGACCTCAATATTTGGCAGATCGTCTTCTTCCACCTAGATCTACCCGAATCACCCAATATAGCCAGAAGGGATGGCTGAGGGGCCTGATGCCGAGGGAGGCCCGGAAGGAAAAAACAAGAAACCGGGCCTTCTCAGTGGTGGCCCCTCGGCTGTGGAACACTCTCCCAACTGAAATTCGGCTGGCACCCTCGCTGGGTGTCTTCAAAAGTCAGTTAAAAACTTGGCTATTCAAGCACGCCTTCCCTCCAGTCAATTACGTTTTTTTTGGGGGGGGCATCTTGATAATGTATTGTTTTGGAATTATTTGTTATAATTGTAATTGTATTTTTAAATGATTTTATACATGTTTATATTGATGTGTTTTTATCTATGTAAGCCGCCCCGAGTAGACATTGTCTAGAGGGGCTGGGTAAAAATCTAATAAATAAATAAATAGATAGATAAATACTGTACATTTCTTCTCTAATATAATATAGTTCTCCTAGATACAGGAGTGCACAAAAGCATCCAAAAAAGGTAATGAGGTTAATCCCTAGACATTATCCCCCACCCCTTTTGAAATCTGCAAGGAAATCTGTCATCCATGTACTCATGTCATAGATTATGCCAATTTCCAATGGCAAAAGACAGGAATATGTCCATTATAGCCCCATGATACATCCTTTTAAAGAAATTTTCCCTTAGAAGGAACATACAATTCTTTCCATTTTAGGGAGGAGGGATATTCTGCTCTCTGCTTGTCTGGGTTTTATGTTATCTCTTTTATTTTGTATGTAGTTTTACATTAATGAATTATTTTTACTGTGCCTTGGTTTTAAACTTCTCCAAATAAATAAAATAAGCATTCAGCTTTATTATATTTGCTTCTCTTGAGATTACTTTGGCATTCCCAAGAAACCACAGAAGACCAAAGAGATACATTAATGAGGAAAAGAGACTGGTCAGATTGGCTCAGACTATAAAGTGCACTTGTCTATATTGCTCTGTGCAATCACTTGCCCCATATGCATTATTCTCGCACTACACTAGCAGGTAGTACTGTTGGCTCTGAAATGGTATGATGCAATGGAGTGTCAAATATGCAGACTTCACTCTTGAGACCAGCCTTGAAGAAAGGAGGATCAGGATGAGTCCACTACTGTCAGATCTATATGCAGTGCTTTTTAGTGTTGGATCATTAACTTGTGGTCTGTTCCTCCTTGGTAAACAAAGCACCCCCATTGCGATTCTCGGGATGCATGCACACATGCACTGTGAGAATGCACATATGCTTCAAAGAACTGCAGCTGGGACAGTTTGTTTGCTGGGAAGGATTGGGCCAGAAGTTATGATTTTGTTTATTTATTTTATTTTATTTTATTAGATTTATACCCCACTCATCTAGACTAAAGGTCTACTCTGGGCGGCATTACAAATTTAAAAACAGTAAAATCAATAAACAAGCAATAAACAGGCAAGATGGTAAAATGTTAATTTAAGATACAATAAGAGGGAAAGCCTGCCCAAATAGTCAAGTCTTGAGTTTACTTCTGAAGACACCCAGAGAGGAAGCCAGGTGGATCTCCACGGGCAAGTTGTTCCAGAGGTGAGGGGCCACTGCCAAGAAGGCCCAGTTCCTTGTTCTTTCCTTCTGGACCTCCCTTGGCGTTAGGTCCCTTAGCCTCCCAGCCTGGCTGGAACGAGTGACTCTGGCAGAACTAGGTGGGAGAAGGCACTCTGCCAGATATCAAGGTCCTAAACCGTTTAGGGCTTTATATGTAATCGTAAGAACTTTGAAATCAACGCGGAATGGGCAGCCAATGCAAAGTGGCCAGCGTGGGGGAAATATGTTGGTACCTTTTCACCCATGTAAGAAGTCTGGCCGCCGCATTTTGTACCATCTTCCGCGTAAATCTCAAAGGCAGCCCCACGTAGAGCGCATTACAGTAGTCTAATCTTGAGACTACGAGCGCAAGGACCAAAGTGGTGAGCACTCCCACATCTAGATAGGGACGCACCTGGGCAATCCACCAAAGATGGTAATGTGCAGAACGGACTACTGACGACACCTGGGTCTCCATGGTGAGCACCGGGTCCAGATGTACAACCAAGCTGCAAACCTCACTCTTGGTGGTAAGAGTCACCCTCCCCAAAAGGAAAGGGAGTTTCTCGGACCACTGATGTCTGGGGCACCCACCCGAAGGACCTCTGTCTTTATACTAAGCAACAGGATTTTGGTCAATATAAGGAAAACACTGGTAGTTTAAATTCTACTTGGTCCTTTTGGAAGATGC
The DNA here is from genome assembly GCF_051106095.1 of Pogona vitticeps. Classification (NCBI taxonomy): domain Eukaryota; kingdom Metazoa; phylum Chordata; class Lepidosauria; order Squamata; family Agamidae; genus Pogona; species Pogona vitticeps. The sequence goes on along the minus strand of NC_135784.1, from coordinate 142,251,951 downwards.
TACTAACTGTAATAAAGCAGATTTGCTTCTCATACACACAGTAAAAAGCTGTAAGGAGCTGAACCACTATTGCATGAGCAACTGACCCACACATTCATTTTATTGAATCCTGAAAAATTAAAGCATTGAGGCCTTAATCAACTGAATCCATCAACCCCCTTCCAGATGTACTGTATTAAAAAGGAACAGTGCTTAATTAAGCATATTTTATAGCGCTCAAGAGAAAATGGTTATTTTGTTATACTGCAGAAGGATTTCCATATTTCCCTTCCTCCAAATTACTCACATTCTTCCCGCTGTGCAGTCTCTGGGGATTTTGTTTTCCCTATTTCATCTCTAAATTAGCTCCTGTTGAATCATTACTCATCTTATCAGTTACTGACAGACAATAATGAATTACTGATTTCCAGCTGACATTCTCTGTGATAGTTATAATGGAAACAAAGGTAATTTTAGCATCAGACTTGTTATTTAGAATAATCGCTGAAAGGTGAATGGTATGTAAAATCTGCTTTTCTTAAGATTCTTTATATCAACTCAACCTTGGACACACCATGGTTAGAATATAGGAGTAGGACCAGCATATTCTTTTTCTCTTAGACAGTGCTGGTTTTAACATTCCAGACCCTCGCCAGCAGTTTGGCATGAGGTATAATTTGTTCCAAATGAGGGCACCTATTTCCATGCAGCTCAGATCTGACTACTGCATTTCAATACATGCCTAATAAGTAACAGGATGGACATATAGTACTTACTGCTGCCCTTTAGGTCCTAATAAATGGACAGGTGTGATCATTCTCTTGTTTCACAAGTTTTCCCAGTCATCCAACATAGTTGAAAGACAGAAACAGATTTAGAGTTTTACAGCTCTCTATATCAAATATCCAGCACCTCCCAATCAAGGGTATTTTAGTTATCAGAGTAAAACATTTCAGCAAAATAAATCCACATCAGCTGTACAAGTAGCAGTGATAGCATTAGCCACATATTTATTCACCAGCTGCTGGGTGAGCTTGGATAATGAGAACTCTCATCCTTTCAAAAGTGTAACATAGCATCCTTAAAAACCTCTGAAGCTTAATTGTATGACAAACTGCTTCTCAAGAATTAAAGACAGTTAAATTATAAACTACAGTAGATGTGTTACTGTGACTGCCTATCTACATTTTGACTTTCGATTCCTTTAAAAAAGTGTTCTTTATAACTGATCCACGTAGCATATTAAAGGTGTGGGAGTTTTTTACAGATAGTACTGTGGAGAAATTTATTTCAAACAAATTTCACTTTAATATTGGTCCTGCTTACACTAGGTCATTTCTTCCTGATTTGCCTGCTTACAGTTGGAAAACTATTGTCCTGTTTATTACAAATTAAGGTACAGCTTGAAGAATGTACAGTGGTGCCTCACTTAATGATTGCCCCGCATTACGACAAATCCCCTTTACGACGATCTTTTTGCGATTGCGATCGCAAAACGATGGTCTAAATGGGGGAATTTCGTTTTGCGATGATCGGTTCCCTGCTTCGGGAACTGATTCTTCACAAAACGATGGTTTTTTAATAGCTGATCAGTCGCTTCAAAATGGCCACTGGCTTTCAAAATGGCCCCCGCTGTTTTCTAGGGACAGATTCCTCGCTATACAGGCAGTGAAAATGGCCGCTGTACGGAGGATCTTTGCTGGACGGTGAGTTTTTACCCCATTGGAACGCACTGAACGGGTTTCAATGCATTTCAATGGGGTTTTTATTTTCGCTTTACAATGTTTTCGCTTAACGGTAATTTTCCTGGAACGGATTGTCGTTAAGTGAGGCACCACTGTACATGGATCAAGTAAACTCAGCTTTCTAGTATACATGTTGCAAAACAAGAAGTGGAACTGTGTAAGTTCTACAAGCCAGATTAACAAAAGTCTTATTCAGGTATTCTGTAACTGTGAAGAATTTCATTTTCTGTCACCCTGCATATGTTGAGGATTACTTTTTCAGGATGAGAGTTTCTTGTCTGTGAGGAAGATCTCCATGCAGCGCAGAGTGCTGGAAAATCAATGTTCTGAATCCATGCATAGAGGAAGGTGTCCTCCCTAAGAAAGTCATCTGCCACCCAAGAAAGCCAACAGAAGCAATGACAGAGAATACAAGCTTGTGTGATCTCTCTCCTTGTGTGTTTATTCTCTACAGTTTCAGGAGGACTGAATAGGGGTAAATGTCCAGTATTCACGTTACAGACACAACAGTCTAAGCTAACTCAAGGCATTAAGTATTTATTACAGTTTCCAACACCTAAGTCCAAATGTTCCCTGTAAAACATAAGATGGACCAAACTAAAGGACTATATGCTCCAGCATTCTGTTTTCACAGAGCCAGTAAGTTCCACAGAGGAAGCTGCCATGCAGCATGGGAGCACAATACCCTTTTTCTGCTGTGTTTTCCCTGAAACTGGTATTGAGAGACAAATACTTTGTTAAGAATTTCAGCGTATTATGAAAATGACCAAAAATAGATTTGCCACTATCATAACGCCTTTATGCCTCATTGATTCTGGAGGTAATGTGGAGAGCCCCCTCTCATTACAAACCCTTAAGTGAAAAGTTCTCCACAACAGCATACAGGGTTGCTACTCACTCATAACCCTATCACTTATAAATTTGTCTAATCCTCTTTTAAAGCATCTTGTGGAAGCAACTGCTACATCCTCATGATGTCCATCTATTTAAATACATCTTCATCTGTCATGAATGTTCACTATTCAGCTCCAGTGCATAACCCCAGATACAGTGGTGCCTCGCTTAACGGGCGGCCCGTTTAACGAAGAATCCACATAGCGATGAAGATTTTGGGATCGCATTTGCCATCGCATTGCGATGTTTCCTATAGGGAAAAATCGCATTGCGATGATGGCTTCCCCCCCATCATCGCAAATGCTCCATTTTTGCAGAGCTTGTGATAGGGGGGGGGAAGCTTCCCCTCCTCGCGCCACCCCCATGGCAAAGTGCCGCTTTCAGAGGTGCATTCTCACTGCTGAAAAAGCCCCAGGAGGCTTCCAAAAGCGGCGCGAGGGGGGTGGTGAGGGGGCGGGCCTGTCCCTGCCACCACCCACCCACCCCCACCCTAGCAAAGTGCAGCTTTTGGAAACCTCCTGGAGCTATTTCAGCAGTGAAAATGCACCTTTGAAAGCAGCGCTTTGCCGTGGGGGTGGCGCGAGGGGTGGCGCGAGGGGGTGGCGGGCCTGTCCCTGGAACGGATTAATGTCGCTATGCGGGGCACCACTGTATAGGAATTATGACAGGCTGAGAGTGAATTCTCTGTATCCACTATCTCCAGAACCCTTAATTTTTACACACCTCTATCATGTCCATCCTTACTCATATTTTTTCTAAAGTATGTAATCGTCTAACATTGTAAGCCTGTCGTCATAGGAGTGTTGCTCTAGCCTCCTGATAAGTCTGCTTTCCTCTTTCTGTTTTCCTTCCACTGAGGTGGCAATGTGATCTGTACAAAGAATTCCAAGCATGATCAAAGCATAGACGAGCAAAAATGGATAGTAATATAGACAGGGTTGTGTTTTTTAAAAAAATATTTTCTTAATAATACCTAGCATGCAAAATTTTCCCCACAGTATTTTCACACAGGACTCACAATTTCATTCACATATTTGTCTATGTAACAGTCTGTCACTACCGTCACCACTACCCCCATGCATGACAAATAAGGATTTTTTTTTTTTAGCACAATGTATATTCTTTATAAGAACATAAGAAGAGCTGTGCTGGATTAGGCCAAAGGCCCATCTAGTCCAGCTTCCTGTATCTCACAGTGGCCCCACCAGATTCATCTGGAAACACACGAGAGAACTAGATACCTGTCTCCTGATACCCCTCCCCTGCATCTGGCATTTGAGGTACCTTCCTTTTAAGCCTGGAGATTATACATCCCCATCATGGCTTGCAACCTGCGATAGACTTTTCCTCCAGAAATCTGTCCAATCCCCTTTTAAAGGCATGAAGGCCATCACCACATCCTGTGGCAAGGAGTTCCACAGACTAATGACACACTGGGTAAAGAAATATTTTCTTTTGTCTGTTCTCAGTCTCACAACAATCAATTGGAGTGGATGTCCCCGGTTCTGGTATGACGTGAGAGGGGGAAAGAGCTTCATTCTATCCACTTTATCCATAACCTGCATCATTTTATATATCTCAATCATGTGCCTTTTCTCTAGACTAAAGAGCCCTAAACGCTGTAGCCTTTCCTCATAAGGGAGGTGCCCCAGCTCACTCGTCATTTTAGTCACTCTCTTCTGCACCTTTTCCAGTTCCACTATGGTTTTTTTGAGGTGCGGCAACCAGAACTGTACGCAATACTCCAGGTGCGACCTTACCATTGTTTTGTAGAATGGCATAATGTTGGTTGTTTTATTTTCAATCCCCCTTTTCAGTCCCCTTTTTTTATATTGAACTGTATTTTCATAATTTTGTCTATTCAAAAGTACATTAATTTATCAATACCAGTCAGATTACAATGGCCCCCAGAAAGTGGGAAATTTCCTTTTCACTTACAAGAATTGTTCATTTATTCCTACTCTCTGCTTTCTGTTTTGTAGACAGTTCTTGTCCTCTTATTCTGTAACTGCCACAACTGGTCAAGGAACTTGTGGCAAGGCATCCCTTCAAAAGCTTTCCATATACAGTGGTGCCTTGCTTAACGATTACCTCGTTAAACGACGAAACCGCTTGACGATGAGGTTTTTGCGATTGCAAAAGCGATCGCAAAATGATGTTCTAATAGGAAAAATTCACTTCACGATGATCGGTTCCCTGCTTTGGGAACCGATTTTTCGCTAGACGATGATTCTAAAACAGCTGATTGGCAGCTCTCATAATGGCTGCCCGCTGTGCAAAATGGCTCCCTGCTGTTTTTAGGACGGATTCCTAGCTATATAGGCACTGGAAAATGTCCACCCTCTGGAGGATCTTCGCTTTACAGTGAGGTATTTAGCCCATTGGAATGCATTAACCGGTTTTTAATGCGTTTCAATGGGTTTTCCCCCTGCTTGACAATGATTTCGCTCTACAGTGATTTCGCTGGAACGGATTAACGTTGTCAAGTGAGGCACCACTGTACAACATTGTCTCTTATATCCTCTATCGACACACTTACTGACATTCTCAAAGAACTCTAAAAGCTCAGCTAGACAGAACTTCCCTTTGCAGAAGCCATGTCAAATTTTATTCAGCAAAATGTCTCTGCTATATACTTGATAATTTTAACTTCAATGCTTTCCAACACTTTCTTTGGAACAGATGTTAGGCAAACTGACTGCAATTTTCTATATCCCTTTTCAAGCACTTGTGTTATATTAGCCGTCTTTTATACATCAGGTACCTATGTCAGTCTCAGGGATATGTCACACATTTTTGTTAGAAAATTACTTGTTAGAAAATTACTAATTCAAGGTCTTCTCCCACTTGGTTGGTCCCATGAACAACTGCTGTAGAATATAGTCATCTAGGCAGGGAAGGGGAAACTCTGCTCCATAAGTGTCTTCTGCTTCCCTATCTACCCCACAACCATTTTCTGCAATTCCTGCCCCTTTCCCCTCCAGATACAAGATCAGATTAATATCTGAAGGGAGAATTAAGTGCTAATCTGAAAATGGAGAAAGAAGCTTTATCACCATTTGCAAACAAGTAAACTCTTCAATACCTGTACCACTAATCTTTCCCATGCTAAGTAGGAAATCTGATGAAAAACTGATGAAGAGCATATTGGGCAGAATATGTGGAGATGCTGGTATAACATGAAACACAAAATAAATTTCCACAGCTACGCAGCGGCCCAGACAGGGACCCACAGAGCAGATTGGTATTTTTAATTTATAAGTTTCTCTCAGTTACACCATCCCTCATAGTACAACTAGTTTTTAGGCAGATTTACCTCACATTCCTTTAGTTCAACTGGCATTCAGTCTCAAAATTAATAGCCTGAGACTCTTGGTTTAGAAAGAATAAAATCATTTCTCTTTACTTACAAAAATCTTCTTGTCAGAATACAAACAAAACATGTCCACTGGTTACTTGCAATTATGGTATCTTAATTTGCTGGCTTCATTATTTTCTTTACTAGTTTGGATCACATAGTTTACTAGTTACATATATACCATGAAAACTGACATTATTTAACCAGTCTCTAACATTTCTAAACACTAACATACAGTACTCACTCATTTCTAAAACTGACATTGATCCCTGACAGACCCTGACTGAGGTAAAAAGGTGAGATACAGAGGGAAACAATTGGCTACTTTTAGTGATTGACATTCCCTCCTCCACACCATTAAAACCTCTTAAATGTGCAATATGCTGGCTGGTATTCCAACAGAACAAAGTTCCAAAATAAGTCTATGAAATTTCTACATCAGAAAATGAAGAATATATTCCCACCACTACCACCACTTGAAGGTATAATAAAACTTGGAATTTCTAACTCCCTAACTTGCTTTTAACAATTCTTTTCTCCACCCGCAAGCTAAATGTGCAAACTATTTTTAAAGGTATTATTTTTTAAAACTGCATTCTCCTTTTTTCGGGCACTGTTTGCTTATGATACCTGAGTGTTAAAAGCAATAGAGGAGGGCTGTAGCACAATATAGTTTCCACACAATTAATTCACAGTCTTCTGAAATAAATGAAATTATTAAGTATGTCTGAAATCCTATTAGCCTAACTTTGCCTGCAGAACGATGGAGACATCATGAACAGGGAATTATTTTTGGAATCCTAATTCTTCGGTTTCACAGCTCCCACAGCTCTCATCTTTCACCACATGAAAGCTACGAGAGCTGTGGATTGGGAAGAGGAAATTTCTGATTATCAAAAATCACTGACACTAGGGTGACACTCTGTCAACAGTATTCCAGCTATTCTGCTATAAACATTCTGATGCATGAAAATAAAAATTAGAATTTATATACTAACGTATTTTATTCACGCATACAGGTATCATTTATAATAATAATCATAATCTTTGAACTGCAGAACTGGAAGGGACCGTATGGATCATTTAGTCTAGCCCCTCTCAAGAAGGCACAGTGGGGAATCGAACTCCAAACCTCTGACTCTGCAGCCAGATGCCTAAACCACTGAGCTATCCAGCAGTTAGAATCATAGAAACATAGAATCATGAAGTTGGACGGGGCATACAAGTCCACGGAGTCCATCTCCCTGATAAGTGAGGGAATACAAATCAAAGGATATCAGCCAGGTGGTTGTTTCGATTTCTCTTGAATGCCTCCAGTGTTGGTTATTGCTTCCATTGGTTCCATTCCTGTACTGCTCTAACAATTAGGATTTTTCTGATATTCAACCGAAATCTAGCTTCCTATAACTTGAGCCCATTATTACGTGTCCTGCACTCTGGGATGATTGAGAACAGATTCTGCCCCTCTTCTGTACCACAGCCTTTCAAATATTTGAAAAGTGCTGTCATTAACTCCCCCCAGTCTTCTTTTCTCAAGGCCAAACATGTCCAATTCTTTTAGTCATTCCATATAAGGCTGGGTTTCCAGCCCCCTGATCATTCTTATTGTCCTCCTCTGAACTTGTTTCAATTTGCTGGCATACAACTTGAAGTGCAGTGTCCAGTTCATATGTTGCCTTTTCCCCACAGAGGGCCCAAGGTGGTTCACAATAATTAAAACTATAAAACAATCAGCAGTTTTAAAATACTACAGAAACTATATTTTTTAAAAAAACCAATTAAGCATACCAAGATGAAAACCAAGATTAAAAACAATTTAAAAACCATTTTGGAAAGCATTTAAATGTCTCTAAATTTAATAAATTCCTACACATTCTAAATCCTGGGAACAACCACTGAGAAAGTTCTCTCTTGTGTCCTAACCAAACAAACTTGAGAAAGAGGTAGAATTAAGAGAACGGCTTTCCTGGAAGATCTGAAAAGCTGAGAAGACTCATATAGAGTGACACAATTGTTTAAATAGGCTCGACCCAAGCCATATAGGGCTTTATACATAATAACAAGCACTTTGAAACAGACTGGCAACCAGTGAAGCTGTTGTAATAAGGGAGTTATATGCTTCCTCTAACCAAGGCTGATCAGCAGTCTGGACACAGCATTTTGAATCAGCTGAAGTTTCTGAACACTCATTAAAGACAGCCCCACATACAACATTTTGCAGTAAGATATAAGTATGGCCTGTGTCACTATGGCCAGACTAAATATCTCAAAGACTAGGTGCACCAGCTTTAACTGTGCAAATATATTCCTGGCCACTGCTAAGACCTGTACATCCAAGATCAGGATTGAATCCAGGAAGATACTCAAGCTGCAAACATTACTCTTCAATGGGAATTTAACCCCATCCTTATCCCCCATTTGCCTTTTCAATGATTTGCCTTTGACTCTCCTAATATCAGATTTTTATAGCATACATTTTCATAACATCTGTTTAACCACATTAATCCTTCCAGGAAGACCCAAACAGCTTGGTGTCACTGATTTCAAAGTGTCCTGAACTCGGCACAAGGTTAAATTAAAATACCAAGTAGGATCTTCATACTGAGCTTATTCAAATCATCATTTTTATAGCCTAACAAATTTCAACACTGTTTATTTCATTATTCAGCAAGCTTCTATCGAGGCAAAAAATGTTGAAACTGAGTCTGTCCTACTTTAAGCGCATCATGAGAAGACAGGATTCCCTAGAAAACACAATAATTCTGGAAAAGATGGAAGGCAGCAGGAAAAGAGGAAGACTAAATATGAGATGGACTGATTCCCTAAAGAGACCATGGGTTTGAGTTTGCAAGAGCTGAGCACGGCAGCTGAGGATGAGATATTTTGGAGAGTGTTCATTCATAGGGTTGCTATGAGTTAGATGCATCCAAATGTAGGGATGACTCTTAAAGAGCAGAACATGTAACTATACAAAGTGAACTGAAACAGATGTTGGAAGAGACAAATCAGTCTTGTCTGCTTAAAAAAAGGAGAGTTTCACAGAAATTCTTGCTCCAATTTTGGGAGGAGGGAGGGAGAGAGAGATGGATGGATGGATGGATGGATGGATGGATGGATGGATGGATGGATGGATGGATGGATGGATGGATGGATGGATGGGATGGATGGATGGATGGATGGATGGATGGATGGATGGATGGATGGATGGATGGATGGATGGATGGATGGATGGATGGATGGATGGATGGATGGATGGATGGATGGATGGATGGCATAAGGACCCACAGCAAGCCTCCATCCACCTGCAACAATAAATTCAGAAATCCAATTTGGCAAATATCCTGACATCTTAATCAATAACCCAGTGGTTTAATGATGAAGCTCTTCTCTTTGCTTTGAGTGCACCATTTGGCAGTCCTGAGAATCTTTTCTACCATACTGGGTTATTTATATCATAAAAATGCAAAATAAAGCTGGCAGAGATTCCATGTACAAAAAGATTTTCTGTTGATTTAGTGGTTTCTCCCGTTCAAGTCCCATCTGAGAGAACAACGTAAGTTGTTTAGAAAGAGACAAAATTGTTGACTCCTCTGTTCCTAGGCGACCTCAAAGAAAAAAATGTCTCTCTCCTAATATGGCAAAAAGAATCTCAGTTACAGATGAAATGAAAACCCTCTTGAAGGGTTTGTTTTAAAACTACCCTACTGTATTTTAATGTTACTGCTTTCCCCTCTGTGGCTCACATATACAGGAAGAGTGAACATTTTGAACAGTATGTGTCTGTACTTTACAAATAACTATTCTAACAGGGCTTCAAACCTTAAACTTAATCTATCCTTCTCATGTATAAGAAACTGTTCCCTTCTTTCATCCATTCACCTCCAGAAGTTTGTAACTAAATGTTTACTCTCTCATTCTCCAGCAGAACCAACCAAGGTGCCACCAAAAGAGATAACCAGTGATCTGGAATGGACGGCACTGACCAACATGACCAAGCAGCAGAAAGATACTGCTGCCATTCCAGAGTCTTAACTCTCATATTTCTTTCTCCAGATAGTGAGTGCATGGAAACCTGTAAGAAGCATAGTTTGGTAATGCTACTCAAGACATTAAACAATACACTCAAATTCTATTAGTTAACCCAATACTGACTATATTTAACAAAATGCAACCTTCATGCAACAAGAAATAACATTCCCAATCTCCAGTCAACAAGCTGTAGGATGAAATTCTTCCTAATGCAGTATTAACTAGGCATAAGTGATTATCAGGACCACTTATTATCAGCATTAAATAAATAACCAAAATACCATGCCAAACTGAAGCAAATCCTGTAATAATGTAAGAAAGTGACTGATACAATATTGATCGGAAGAGCCAAGATGGCAATGTATAAACAGTCTAGCTGCCAGCTGGCTGTGTTTTAATTACTTTGCAATAACAACAATAATCTGTTATCAAGTAAATTCTGATTTATGGTGACCCTTTTCAGGGTTTCTCAAGTAAAGAATACTCAGAAGTGGTTTACCATTCCCTTCTTCTGGAGCCAACTTGGGACTGTGCAACTTGCCCAAATTCACACAGACTGGCTCTACTCACAGGAAGCCCAGTGGGGAACTAAACTCCCAACCTCTGGCTCACCAGCCAGCTCACTTTGCAATATACATAGATATGTTACAGGGTTTTGTTTTCAATAAGCTACTTCGAGCATAAATTACTATGCAGGCAAGACATAAATATTCAAATGAGTGTACAAATTTAGGGATTAATTTTTCTTACATGAAAGTTGTTTTCTAGTTTCCATCATTTCACAGACATTCTTCTAATAACTGGGTAGAGACAAAGCAGAGGTGCAAGGTATTCATCTGGACTCCTAAGTGAATCTTATTCAGTAATTATTTTGGCTTTTGAAAGGAATTCTTTGAACACACACACACATACACACACACACTGAGAGAGAGAGAGAGAGAGAGAGAGAGAGAGAGAGAGAGAGAGAGAGAGAGAGATTTCTAAGGAAATGCACTTTAAGAATCCCTGACTTGTTGAAACATGTATTTGGCTCAGCATGGTTCACCTTTCCATTCCTCATATGATTCAGTCTGACACCTTGTTCAAGACAAAATGCCAATAGTATAGAAAAACCGACTATCTCACTGCAGTGTATTATTTCTGAAATAAATGCTAACATTTCTTTGAGAAAGGTCTCCTGGTCTGGCCAAACTCTCAAAACCTTTAAATAATCAAAAAGCTTCCAAGATTAAGAGTCAGACACTAATTATTGCCTAAACAAATGGATATTTCAAAATTGTAGGCGCTTTTCTTCGAGCTATGTCAAATATTACATGAGTTATTTAGTAGCACAATGCTACAATCTAAACACAGATTGCATGCAGCAACTGGTGGAATAGGGAGACAGAACATCTATGCAGAACCTGCAATGTGTGATCTAGATGACTGATTAAACATACAAAAGCATGGAAAAATGAATTGCAGTCTGTTCAGAGGTGGTATTATAGAAGTAAAATCTGAAAAATCTGCATTGCTTTTATGTCAAGGGTAAAACAGTAAGAGCTGCAGTCACTCAATAATACTGTTTACTTTACCAAGCACATTTCCAACCCTGCTGTTGCAGCAAGCTTCTTCACATATGGTGAGCCAAAGAGATCACTGTTTCCTCTTTCCCACAAAAAACTGTCATTACTGGGGAGTCTTATTTACTCTGCTAGCTTTAATCGATTTGGGTAAAATCAGTACTAAGCAAGAAGCATTCTCTGTTATATAGATCAGCCTGTGCTGAGCGAGTTGTACAGTATTAAATCTCTAAATCCAAGTCGGGGTAACCAAAAGCAGTCAATCTAGCCACAGTGAATTCCTCTTTTCTTGCAAAGAACAGCCGGGACTGACAAAACATTTCTTGTATGGATGTTCTGTTCTACACTTCTATAGTTACAACAAGTCCCTAGTCTGTTTTGACTACTAGTATTGCAAGAAAAAAAACTTTGGAGAAAATGCATCAAATATTGGACATGGGGAGAGTAATGGATGGATATTCCCTTCAATCCCTGTTCAATATATGACTGGGTTTAGCAAATTTAATATTTTGTTGTATTTGTTAGAAAACATATGCCTACATTACTCTATTTACAAAGCAATGCAATGATTTCCTCAGTCTCTATTATGTGATAGTGACTTCCATAACACTTAGGCACACAGTGCTGCACAACCCAGAATTCAAAGTGCATGAAATACTGTTATATCACCATCTTGAATGGAGGTGAGAAATTACACTATATGTGCTGAAACAGCAGCCAAGTAAATTGGTGGGTTGGTAAGGGTGTATGATATTGGGAAGGAGTTATTCTCTGGTATAAATTAAAAGTCATTCTTGAGAAGAACATAGGGGTCATAATGCTCATGACAAAATTAAGGTGAGTAACTGAAGCTCATTTCCCATGCCAAGGAGTTTCAAATTTCATCCTTACTACTACGTAAGTCACATAAGGTGTAGCAAGTACCTTTGACAACCCAGCCCCTTTGAGGTGCCAATTTGTGACTAGCTCAGTTTGAAGGAGTAGGTACTTTAAGCAAAAGTCTGATTAAATGAAGTTGGCTCACTCAGTGTAATGTAAACAAAATAAAAACAAAACAAGAGGATCTGGCAGAGATCACAGGAGAAATGATGGAATTCTTCATCCAAAAATTCCAGTTTCAGCACAAGAAATCAGAAGACCACACAATACAAGAAACTAAAATATGCAAGGGCTACATGCTTGTTCAATTATTTTAATTTATAGTGAATTTGTGACTGGACAGGTAGGACATGACAGTGTTTGATGTTATGAGAGAAGGCACTGGAAAAACAAACATAATTTTCTGTGAGACAAAATTGCCAGGAAAGCGTAGCCAGTGATTTTTAAATCTCTACTACTTGGCTAGCTAGGTCCAGGGCTAACTGCTGAAATTTGTTGCCTTTGGCATTTTCCCCCAGCTGAGCGGCGGGAGCATCGAAGCCCCACCACTCAGCTGGGGGAAAATGTCGGCGGTCGGTCGACGGTGGCTTTGGAAGGACCCCGAAGCCACCGCCGACCGCCGACATTTGCCTTCCGAGCTCTCAAAGGGCTTTCCCCCTGACATTGGAGAAAGCCCTTTGAGAGCTCGGAATGCTGTCAGCGGCGGCGGCGGCAGGATAGGGGGGTCCGGATGGGTTCCAGGCAAAGCACGGGAAGCCATCCGACCACCCTATCCTGCCGCCGCCGCCGCTTGGAGCCGCCCCACGCCGCCAATCCCAGCCATGCTCGGACTCCTGGGAGTTGGAACATGGCTGGGAAACCGGGCGCAGGGCGGCATCAAGCTTTGCCTGGAAGCCATCTGGACGCACCATCCGGAAGCCATCTGGAACATGGCTGGGAAACCGGGTGCAGGGCAGCTTCATGCAGCGGCGGCAGGGTGGGGGGGTCCAGATGGCTTCCAGGGCTTTGCCTTCCGAGCTCTCAAAGGGCTTTCTCCAATGTCTGCCCCACATCGGAGGAGGCCATTTCAGAGCTCTGAAAACAAGAAGGCAGGGAGAAAAAGGCGGGAAATTCGAATTTCCAGCCTTTTCTCACTGCCTCTTTGCCTTCCGAGCTCTCAAAGGGCTTTCCCCCCAAGATTGGAGAAAGCCCTTTGAGAGCTTGGAAGGCTCTCAGCGGCGGCGGTGGCAGGGTAGGGTGGGTCCTGATGGCTTCCAGGCAAAGCCCTGGAAGCCATCCGGACACCCCCTGCCGCCGTCGCCACTTGAAGCCGCCCCGTGCCCGGTTTCCCAGCCATGCTCGGACTTTCAGGAGTCCGTGGATGGCTGGGACAGGCGGGTGCAGGGCAGCTCCCAGCAGCGGGGACAGGGTAAGGCGTCCGGATGGCTTCCAGGCAAAGCCCTGGAAGCCATCTAGACCCCCCCACCCTGCCACCACCGATAGGCAGGCGTGGGGCGGCTCCCAGCGGCGGAGACAGGGTAAGGGGTCCGGATGGCTTCCAGGCAAAGCCCTGGAAGCCATCCGGAAGCCCCCACCCTGCCACGGCTGCTTGAAGCCGCTCCGCGCCCGGTTTCCCAGCCATGCTCGGACTCCCAGGAGTCTGAGGATGGCTGGGACAGGCAGGCGCGGGGCTGTTCCCAGCGGCGGGGACAGGTAAGGGGTCTGGATGGCTTCCAGGCAAAGCGATTCTTCCCCATTGCCAACATCACAATGCGATCGCAAAAGCGATGACATTTTTGCCACCGCTATGTGGATTCGTCGTTAAAGGGGGCACCAGTTAAGCGAGGCACCACTGTATTCTACTCATGGCTATGCACAGGGGCATATTCTGACACCTATTCATAATGATTATAATGCATGTCAGTGGTCTTTGTTTCACAACTTTGCCTTTAAGGGTGTAAAAAGAGAAGCTATGCACTGGGGCATATTCTGACACCTATTCATAATGATTATAATGGATGTAAGTGGTCTTTGTTTCACAACTGCCTTTTAGGGTGAAAAAAGAGAAGCTAATTGTTCGCTATCTGGCACATCAGGAATGATGAGTCTATAGTTTGTTCTCTTGATTGATAGAGACAGCGAATGCTTCTAAAGAAATGACCTCACAGAATTCAAATTATCTCTTATTAATTGTTCCCATTAGATTGTACTTGGTTAGAACACAACATTCTAGGGATATAAGGTTGAATCTTCGCTAAGACTGCATGCCTCAAAAATGTCATCATTATCAGAAACAATAGGACTATTGCAGAAAGATTCTGGTTTAACCTTTCAATATTTAGATAAGATTAGGGTGCTGAGGAGACTGAAATTGAACAATTTTATGAAGATTTAAAACACCTTCTAGAACTGACACCAAAGAAAGATGTTCTTCTCATTCTAAGGGACTGGAATGTGAAAGTAGGGAGCCAAGAGATAAAAGGAACAACAGGGAAGTTTGGCCTTGGAGGTCATAATGAAACAGGGCAAAGGCTAATAGAGTTTTGTCAAGAGAACAAGCTGGTCATCACAAACACTCTTTGCCAACAACACAAGAGGCGACTCTACACATTGAAATCACCAGATGGGCAATATTAAAATCAGATTGATTATATTCTCTGCAGCCAAAGATGGAGAAGCTTTATACAGTCAGCAAAAACAAGACCTGGAGCTGACTGCGGCTCTGATCATCAGCTTCTCATAGCAAAATTCAAGCTTAAACTGAAGAGAGTAGGAAAAACGAATGGCTACTCAGGTATAATCTAAACCAAATCCCTTATGAATAAACAGTGGAAGTAAAGAACAGATTTAAGGAACTCAATTTGGTGGACAGAGTGCCTGAAGAACTTTGGATAGAGGCTCGTAACAGTGTACAGAAGGCAGCAACAAAAATCATCCCAAAGAAAAGGAAATGCAAGAAAGCAAAGTGGCTGTCCAACGAGGCCTTAGAAATATCAGAGAGGAGAAGGGAAACAAAATGCTAGGGAGATAGGGAAAGTTACAGAAAATGGAATGCAGACTTCCAAAGAATAGCAAGGTGGGACAAGAGGGCCTTCTTAAATGAACAGTGCAAAGATATAGAGGGGAAAAATAGAAAGGGAAAAACCAGATATTTGTTCAAGAAAATTGGAGCTATTAAATGAACATTTTGTGCAAAGATGGACATGATAAAGGACAAAAAAGGTAGGGACCTCACAGAAGCAGAAGACATCAAGAAGAGATGGCAAGAATACACAAAGGAATTATACCAAAATATCTGGATGTCCTGGACAACCCAGACAATGTAGTTGCTGACCTTGAGCCAGACATCCTGGAGAGTGAAGTCAAGTGGGCCTTAGAAAGCCTGGCTAAAAACAAGGCCACTGGAGGTGATGGCATTCCAGTTGAACTATTTAAAATCTTAAAAGATCACGCTGTTAAGGTGCTACATTCAATATGCCAGCAAGTTTGGAAAACTCAACAGTGGTCAAAGGACTGGAAAAGATCAGTCTACATCCCAATCCCAAAGAAGGGCAGTGCCAAAGAATGCTCCAACTACCATACAATTGCATTCATTTCACACACTAGCAAGGTTATGCTCAAAATCCTACAAGGCAGGCTTCAGCAATATGTGGACTGAGAAATCCCAGAAGTACAAGCTGGATTCCGAAGGGGCAGAGGAACTAGAGACCAAATTGCAAACATGCGCTGGATTATAGAGAAAGCCAGAGAGTTCCAGAAAAACATCTACTTCTGCTTCACTGACTATGTAAACCCTTTGACTGTGTGGACCACAGCAAACTATGCCAAGTCCTTAAAGAAATGGGAGTGCCTGGCCACCTTGTCTAACTCCTGAGAAACCTATATGTGGGACAGAAAGCAACAGTTAGAACTGGATATAGAACAACTGATTGGTTCAAAATTGGGAAAGGAGTACGACAAGGCTGTATATTGTCCCCCGGCTTATTTAACTTATATGCAGAATACATCATGCGGAAGGCTGGACTGGAGGAATCCCAAGCCGGAATTAAGATTGCCGAAAGAAATATCAACAACCTCTGATGGCAGAAAGTGAGGAGGAACTAAAGAACCTTGTAATGAGGGTGAAAGAGGAGAGTGCAAAAAACGGTCTGAAACTCAACATCAAAAAAACTAAGATTATGGCCACTGGTCCCATCACCTCCTGGGAAATTGAAGGGTAAGATATGGAGGCAGTGATAGATTTTACTTTCTTGAGCTCCATGATCACTGCAGATGGACACAGCAGCCACGAAATTAAAAGACGCCTGCTTCTTGGGAGGAAAGTGATGACAAACCTTGACAGCATCTTAAAAAGCAGAGACATCATCTTGCCAACAAAAGTCCGAATAGTCAAAGCTATGGTTTTTCCTGTCGTGATGAATGGAAGTGAGAGCTGGACCATAAAGAAAGCAGACTGTTGAAGAATTGATGCCTTTGATTTGTGGTGCTGGAGGAGGCTTTTGAGAGTCCCCTGGACTGCAAGGAGAACAAACCTATCCATTCTAAAGGAAATCAACCCTGACTGCTCACTGGAAGGACAGATCCTGAAGCTGAGGCTCCAGTACTTAGCTATCTCATGAGAAGAGAAGACTCCTAGGAAAAAACCTTGATGTTAGGAAAGTGTGACGGCAAGAGGAGAAGGGGACGACAGAGGATGAGATGGCTGGACAGTGTCTGCGAAGCAACCAACATGAAATTGACACAACTACGGGAAGCAGTGGAAGATAGCAGGGCCTGGCGTTCTCTGGTCCATGGGGTCACGAAGAGTCGGACACAACTAAACGACTAAACAAACGAGGGTGCCTAAAAGAAGTCATATTTAAAGAAAAAATCCCACCCAGTCTTATTTGCTTGCTCAGCATCAAGAACCTAACTACTGTATACTGAGGGTGAGATAACTCAAACTGGAGACTTGCAAAGACTACAAAGTGTGCTGGACAACTGTACTTAAAAAAAAATAAATAAAAAGAATTAACATGCCAAAGAAGTGGGAAAGATTTTTTGTTCTCTTTCTACAGGCTTCTGGCATATATTCAAGATACAGAAGAATTTTCATACCATCAGAAGGAATAACTGCAGTGCCTGAAGACAGTTGTTGTTTGAACAAGCATAGTGAAAATGTCCTTTCTGCAGTGCTGCAGATATGCAACCCTCATCATCATCTATACCAATGCACATCATGAGGCCTGCAGCAATGCCATACCACTCCAGTGCCAGATACAGCACAGAACACAATGCATATTCAGCTATGGGCATGCCGCAATGAGAATAACAGTACTTTCAACACAACCTTCCCTCTCACTACTTATCCTCTCCCAGACATATCTGCCTGCTTTAAAGAACGGCTGTTTTAGACTAGGTAAAAAGAGTGGAAGATAAATGACAGCTTTGTTTATGGCAGAACCTTTTGAATCTCATTAATTTATAAAATTGCTGAAGTCAGAAGCAACTTGAGAGCATATAGTAACAAGATATAGTTTTTGAGTGTTCAATGTTGTTTTGAGCTACACATTATAGAGATGTGATTAACTATTCATTTGCTGGTATGTGTGTGTGCACACACATGTATATCTATTTATATTTTTATGTTAATAAGCTCTCTCTGTATGTAGACATGCATGCATGTGTAAGCACGCACATATCCATGAATGGGTGTAAATATCAACAGTCATAATACTTTTCATTTAACTTCTTTCATTGAGCTCTATGTGGTTGGTGTGCTTCTGCTGATCCAACACAGCTTCCGAACAGTGATGAGCAATTCTCCCTTTCTACCTCCTGTGCTGTTCTGAAGGGTCCCAAATCTTTCAGTGTTAATGGGGGGGGGGGGAACTGGGGGCTTCACAAAGAATAGGGGATTGTTGAACTTGTCTCCCCAATTCTGGTGATGGAAACTCCATTGAGCCAAAGAGCATTCCAACCCCAGAGTGCAGTCAATTACTGTAGATATAAGCCGTTACATTCAATACAGTTCACAGCAAAACATGACAAAAAAAATAGTAAGGTGCGTAAAGGATACATGCATCAAGGTCTCTTTTTTAAAATTCAAAAGCTGACAGACTTTCCTTTCCCCATACATAATTAGATACATTTTGAGTGGCTTCTAAATCATCAGAATCTACTTGTAGTCAAAAGCCATTGCAACTGGCCAGCAAGCACTCGCAGAGGTTCTGGCTTAACAGTCATTTAAGGCAGTAAACTGTATAAGGCCAGGGGACTGGAACCAAAGCAGTAACACAGGCAAATGTTCACTATTATGGCACCTGCAGAATATCTTTACTACTATGGAGCAAGGAAGTTTCTCCCACCTCCTCAGGCCCTACTGAAACAGGTGTTTCAAGATGATACCTCCAAGTGTGTGCACATTTACACACATTTACTTTTCAGTGTGCAGAATGGCCAAGGATTTGCCAAGGGAATTAATGCAAAAAAGCTGAGGCCGATATTTCAGTTTCATTTTGAGAAATGAAGAAAAGAAAGAACCACTTCTAACATTTATAACTGTGATGGTAACCAAATCATATCTCTGCGTCTTTGGATGCTAACTTGCTTCTTTCAACAACAATTAGGCAAGTCCTGCTGCTTTCTGTTTCTTTGCCACAATAAACATACTGGACAGTTTTCTGTAATCCACAACAGACAAGCAAAGCACCCCAAAGAGACACACACTCTAAGAAAAGTGAGGACTTCTAGTTATGTAAACATCCATTTGGCCTAAAAAGATTTACAGTGAAGAAAGAAAAAGCCAGGCAAATAAGAATGGTTTTATGGTCTCAAAATTTATGCTTACTTTTCTATTAAATCCAGTGTGACTCCTGGAACCAATCTCACACTCTTCTGCATGCAAAACCTATAGAGAAAAGATATGAAATATAAATCACATCAATTATGCACTGAATAAACAGGTTATCGAAACATTCTTTGTCAGGAGTAAGTTCCTCATTTTTTTACACACACACACACACACACACACATACACAGAGAGAGAGAGAGAGAGAGAGAGAGAGAGAGAGAGAGAGAGAGAGAGAGAGAGAGAGAGAGAGAGAGAGAGAGAGTTACTGAAGAACAGGAAATAGTATTTCCCAGCCTCCCAAGTATGCAGTAATGGTGTCAAACTTGTTTAACTACAACAGTGAAACGTTTTCATGAAAGTAGCAGTTTACAAAGTTTCAGTCATGTTTTACGACTGCAAACGAGCAGCCACAATTTGCTAAAAAAAGAGCCAAACTAATAAAATAATTTGCTTTTGGGGGGGGGCTTTATTTAGCACTTGTGCTTGCTCCTTCAGCCTGGCATCAAACCCAGGGAAAATTCCGGAGCAGATTATATAGCAGTCGCACCTTGAAAACAATGCAGTAAACTAGAAGCCAACATGGATTTGTCAATAACAAATGATGCCATACTAATGTTTTCTCATTTTGTTATTGGATAACCTCCCTGGTAGACAGTGGGAATACTGGTAGACAAAATATATCTTGACTTCAGCGAAGCCTTTGACAAAGTGTCTCATAATATTCTGCTTAGCACGCTAACTAGGATAGAGCAAACGTTAGGCAGATACACAGTTGGTTACAGAGAGTGCTTATCAATGGCTCCTTCACGAACTGGGAGGAGGTAACAAGTGGAGTACCACAAGGCTTAATCCCAGAGCATTCCAATATTTTTCTTAATGACTTGGATAAGACATTGCATAAATGCTTATCAAATTTGTGCATTACACAAAATTGGGTGGGATAACTAGTATCTTGGAAAACAGGAACCAAACCTCAAAAGATCTTGATAGGCTTGAGCACTGGGCTGAAAACAACAAAATCAAAATTAACAGGGATAAGTGCAAAGTTCTACACATGGCAAGGGAGGCAAATGCACAGTTAGAAGATGGGGTATACCTGGCTCAGAAATACTACAAGTGAGAAGGACATTGG
Source organism: Pogona vitticeps (assembly GCF_051106095.1). NCBI lineage: Eukaryota > Metazoa > Chordata > Lepidosauria > Squamata > Agamidae > Pogona > Pogona vitticeps. Next base: position 142,231,562 of record NC_135784.1, on the reverse strand, counting down.
AATTGTTATAGATCCCAAGTTGAATATGAGCCAACAGTGTGATGTGGTTGCAAAAAAGACAGGTGCCATTTTAGGCTGTATTATAACATAAATATAATCTGCAGATCCAGTGAGGTATTAGTCCCCCTGTATTTGACACTGGTTAGGTTTCTAGAGTACTGTATCCTGTACTGACACTGCACTTTAAGAAGGATGCCACCAAACTGGAGCATGTTCAGAGGAGAGTAACAAGGAGGATCTTTGTAAACCAAGCCCTATGAAGAAAGACTGGAAGAACTGGTCATGTTTCGCCTTGAGGAAAGAAGACTAAAGGGAGATACAATATCAGCTGAACTTCCTCAGAGACTGGACATGGAAAGAGAAAGCACTGAGGGATAATTCAAGAAACCAATGTCTAAATAAATTAGTTGCATTAACAGAAGAACAGAGCTGATTAAAATGGAAACAACGCATTCATTCAGCCCCAACAATTTCACCTATTCAATCCAGACTGCAGTGCATTTGTAGTGCTGAAATATCCAAATATATTAAGCAAGAAATGCTACAGCCCAAATTTTTGTTAGTATCCTGCCCCCCAGATATGTGAATTTCAGCTCTCTTCTCTTTCCAATGTGGAGTCATTTACAGCTTATCTCCCCTCCCACTTTCCATTCCTCCTCCTTAATTTTCCTAGCTCTGTCTCCTTCGGTGCTCTATACTGCAGCCTATCTTCCAGTAAATGCTTATTGTTAACAGAAAGATGTGTCTGTGAAGATTCTCGGTCATCCCTGTGAGGTTATCTGGAAGTTGAGTCATGGCAACTGAACTTTCTTGTTAAGTTGAAACGTTTTGCTACTCATCCAAGTAGCTTCTTCAGTCTGAGGAGAGTTGGTGGGAGATCCCTGATATATCCTCCACATTGATTTCACTTCTTCCTAATCTGAATAGGCTGCTTAGAAGGACAAAGAACTGGGGTAAGAGATAGACCCACTTCTACGGTCCTTCTTCACCCACTGTGCTAATAGAAGTGTTTGAGGCTCTACACTGGAGAAACCAAATAGCCACCAAACAAGAGAATGGCCCAGCACAGGAGGGGCAATGGCTCAGGAACACAATCAGCAGTGTTGCTTCATTTGAAGGACAAAGGACACTCATTTGATGATCAACATGTACTCATTTTGGACCAAGAAGATAGGTGGTTTGAGAGAGGGGTCAGGGAGGCCCTACATGTGCATACAGAAAATCCCTCACTCAACAGGGATGGAGGCCTTAGATACAATCTGTCTCTTATTTATCATGCTGCCCTTTCATCTGTCCCCAGAAAGATTAGAACCCAAAAGACCACTGTTAATGACTGTTAACAACCCATGACAATGGGTGGAGAAGGAATGCAGAAGTGGGATTATCCCTCACCCCCAGTCCTTTGTCCTTCTAAGGAGCCTATTCAAACCAGGGGGGATATATGTGGAGGATATATCAGGGATCTCCTACCAATTCTCCTCAGACTGAATAAGCTGCTTGGATGAGTAGTGGAATGTTTCAACCTAACAAGAAAGACTCAACTTCCACTTAACAGAAAGAGAGCTACCAATGCTCAAGCTTGTCTATGGAAACACCATCAATGGATCAAAAAGCTCTCACTCAGCGATTACTCACTTCATATGTTTCAGCATTCAAACCAAGGCACTGCAAAACAATGCTTGGATTCAGCTCAGCCACTAAGTAATCTATGCTTTTTCCTCTTCTGTCATCTCTCCTTTCTTAGCCTTCCTGCTTTGATCTTTACAAGACATGTCCTTTTTTCTGGACCTTCTGACTACTGTATCTCCTCCTTCTTTCTAGAATCAAAACCATTCAGTTGCTAGCAGTTAAACACTACTCTTCTGGCTCAGACATTTTGTGATGTGAGTGCAGCTTTATCCAATTATAGCTCAAGGCTTCATCACCATTGCCAAATATCTAATTGCATTACAATGCAGATATTGATTTCTCTCTCCACTCTAAATCCAGCAATCACAGCACAACTTCTGATAATTAATGTTTCTTTTACATCGGTCACGCAATAACTATTTACAGAACATAACTGTGATGCCATTATTGTCCAGGGGATATAAAATTCACCCTTTCTCTTTCATCAGAGAAGTTTGTTTCTATAAAATACAAGCACATGTTTCTAATACATTGTATTAATGTATAATCATACCTAATTTATCTGCTTTACCACTCATATACAATTTACTTCATGCCCTTCAATCTTTTCTAGTCAACACTGAAATTCTATGAAAGTGTGTGTGTGTGCGCGCACATGCGCAAGTGCATGAGTATATATATATATATACATAATCATAATACATTCTGGAGGAAGGGGGTATATAAAGAATTCTTTCTTTCAGCTAAATATGCTTCCAATTTATGGCAATGCTATGAATTAATGCCCTCCGGAAGATCTTGTCATAAACAAATAACTCATCCCACATTTTCCTCTCACTCTCTGAATGCTAAGTCAAAAGTTGTCAACTGAGAGTGTGACTATTATTTATTAACTTTTCCTAGTCCTGATATGCAAAAGAAAATCTGTAAGGTGGTCACTTTGGCATTAGCAAAGCTAGACTGCCAAAAACAAAAAAACACATATATTTGCATAATGTTTATGCATATACTGTAGATCAGTGGTTTCCAACTGCAACTCCATGAAACCCTGGCAAGCACAACTGGTGGTGAAGGCTTCCGGGAACTGCAGTCTGAGAACAACTCGGTTACCCATGGTTGGCAACCACTGATATAGGTGAACATTTGAACCTTCTCTCAAAATATCTATGGATACAGTTCTAGAGGAGGAAAAAAATACCTTTTAACACAATTGAATTGGGTTACGTTATTGAAAGTGGTTGCACCTAGTGGCTCAGTTGGTAGACAAACAGTTTTGAATCTAGTAGCACTATCACTTAGACAACTGCTTGTACAAAACTGCACTGGATATCAATTTTACATTAAGTTTGAAAACATACAAGTGTAAATCCCATGGATCTTGCATTAGTGCTTTGGCAACACTGGACACAGATCCTGGAAATAATTTGCTTTCGTTGGTGCATGCTGTTAAAACGATTTCAAATTTATGGCAACGCTATGAATGACTTTTGAAAAGTTCTGTCATTTACTGCCTTCCTTGCAAACTTAAGGCTATACCTTCTTAAAATCATGTCACATTGGGCCTTCCTCTTCTCCCACTGCCTTCCACTTTTTCCAGCATTATTGACATTTCCAGTGAGTCTCATTTTCTCATGATATGTCTACAGTAGCCTTAGCTCAGTCACTTTAGTTGCTACTAAGTGTTCAGGCTTAATTTGATCTAGAACCCACTTACAGTGGTGCCTCGCTTAGCGACATTAATCCGTGCCGGAAAAAACATTGCTAAGCGATTTCATCGCTAAACGGAATTAAAAAGCCCATAGAAATGCATTAAAATGCCATTAATGCATTCCTATGGGCTTCAAAACTAACCTTAAGTGAAAATCCTCCACAGGGGCGGCCATTTTTGGTGCCTCTAAAGTGAGGACACACAGCGGGTGGCCATTTTGTTTATCCGGCAGCCATTTTGAAATTGCCTATCAGCTGGCCAAAAATGGGGGCTTTGCGATGATCACTTCCCCATGATCATCGCAAAGCGAATTTTCCCCATAGGGGCCATCGCTAAGTGATCGCTTTTGGAATTACTTAAACTCCGTCGCTAAGCGATTTCGTCGCTCAATGGAGCGATCGCTAAGCGAGGCACCACTGTACTTGCCCGTACTATCTGTAGAGCTCTCATCCAAGGCCACCTTTTAAATCAATCCATTTCTTTTCCTTTCAGTCTTTTAATTGTCCATCTTTCATATCCCCATAGATAGTAACTGGGAATGCCAAATGGTCTCCAGTTACATTTCCTTACACTTGAGGATATTTTCCAGTTCTTTAATAGCTATCCTTCTTAGTGTTCTGAGTTCCTGGTTGCAGTCTCTATTTAGGTGGATGGCAGAACTAAGATAAAGTGGTGCCTCGCTTAGCGATTGCTCCATTGAGCGATGAATTCGCATAGCGAGGGGGTCCGGGCCATCGCTGAAGCGTTCGCTCAGCGATGGCCCCTATGGCGTTTTTTCGCTGTGCGACGATCGCTAAGCGATTCGCTTAGCGATTTTCGCACAACGAAGCGGGGGAGAACAGCTGATCGGCGGTTCCAAAATGGCCGCCGCAACTTTTCTCGCGAAAATGGCCGCCCCTATGGAGAAGCTTCGCTCAACGGTAAGTTTAGGGCCCATTGGAACGCATTAAACCAAGTTTAATGCGTTTTAATGGGTTTTTTTGTTCCTTTGAGCTATGTTTCCCATAGCGATGGTTAATCCGGAATGGATTAACCTCGCTATGCGAGGCACCACTGTACAGTGGTGCCTTGCTAGACAAACGTCTCACGGCACCAAAAACTTGCTAGATGAATTGGTCTGGCTAGGGTTTTTCTGCCTTGCAAGACGATCGTTCCTATGGCCCTGCTTCGCAAGATGAAGCCCTGGGAGGCATCTGAAAGCGGCACTTTGCCATGGGGGGGTGCTGGGCTAGCCTCTGCAGGCGCCGCTCGTCAGCTTTGGGGGGTCCCCCGGGGCTTACCTTGCACCATCCCAGGACTTGTGGGGGGCCTTTTTACCACAGGCAGGGGGAAAGGGTTGGAACTTCAAAAATGGTGCCGGGCAAACCTCTAGTTTTGATAATATTAGGTGATGGGATTTTGAAAACTTCGATGAAATACCCTGCTTGGATTATTGCTAAAACCCATCTATCATTGGTGATTACCTTCTATGCCGGTAAAAAGTTATGGAGTCTTGTATGAAATGTTGATTGTAAAAAATTATGAGAATTGCTTACCCTTTCTTTGCTGCTTTCGAAAGGGCTGTCTTCTGCTTTGTGAGTGTTGAGTTTGAAACTGTTGTGATGTCGATGTGGATGTAGAAGGATAAGATCTGTCATCAGATTGTGGTCGATATGGACAAAATGGCTGTTGATAATGGTAAGACTGCTGTTGGTAATATGGTTGCTTTTGGCATGGTCTTCTCTGATATCTGTAAGGTTGTTGTGGTATATAAGATTTTACGGTTTTCCTCAGTTTATGAATACAGTATTTCCATTAGTTCATCTGTTTTTGAGTTGAATAGACCGGGGGCATCGAAAGGTAGATCCTCTATCCTTGTTTTCGTATCATCTAGAATGTTTGACGATCTAAGCCATGCATGTCATTTGGGTGCTATGGATGTGGCCATTGCTTTGGATGCTGCATTGGTTGTGTGTCGAGTGGCCACTCTTGGTTCTTTTGCAAGTGTTGATGCTTCTGTATATGTGTTTATTAAGTCAGGTCTGGTGGTTTCTGATGTAGCTTGTAATGTTGGTAAGATTTTATCCCATAAGTATCTTTGGTACGCTCCCATGGCCTTTGGTAATTGGAGACTCGTATCAAAAATGATGCTAGAGAGTAGAGTTTTCTTCCTGGGATATGGATTTTCTGTCCTTCCTTATTGGTTGGTGCCACTGATGATTTATTGTGTGCCTTATATTGAGTCAATTCTACAATGATTGAATTAGGTGGTGGATGTTTCAACAGAAATGTTGCATCGGGACCATGGGTCTTGTAGTGGTTTTCCACCCTATGTGGGATCCCATGTGCCATTCACCAGCTGAAACATGACTGGTATTAGGCTTAGGCTGAGTGGAGGGGTTTTATCTTGTTCCAAGTCATGAAAGACTAAATGTTTTTCTTGAGTGATTGGTTCCTGTATGTCTAATTGTAGAACCTTAGCCATTCTGAGTACTAGTTATGCGTATGATGTGTAGTCCACTAAGGGTGAGGGAGGATGATTGTCACCAATATCTGATGCAGGGGTAGGGAGGTTCAGTGGCGAGTCTCCCGATGATGTAGAAGTTGAATCTTGTGATGTTGTAGACGACTGTGAAGGAGAGCGATATGATATCCTAGTGTGTACTTGTAGTATCGGGTCATCATCTGGACGTGTCAGTGCTAGTTGTGTTTCGGTGTCATGAGGGGAAGGTCCCATATATATTGTAGAAACATGTAAAGAGGAATGTTTCTTTGATTGTTTCAATTTCTTCGCTGGTACCTTAGTTTCTGGTACCATGATCTTTTTCATGTTGGTCTAACTGGAATGATGAGCTTGATCAGTTTGGTGTCAGTATCGTGTTGGTGATGGTGATTTCGATGGAGAATATAGCAGTGGTGGTGCATATCAAGGTTGTCTAGGCTCATCGTAACAGCTATGATCCGGATACATATGAGGATAGTATGGATCATAGTACCGTTGTCTATAGAAATAATCTGGCTTGGTCATATTTATACCAGATGGGCGGGAGATATATATATATATATATATATATATATATATATATATATATATATATATATATATATATATATATATATATATATATATATATATATATATATATATATATATATGTGTGTGTGTGTGTGTGTGTGTGTGTGTGTGTGTGTGTGTGTGTGTGTGTGTGTGTGTGTGTGTGTGTGTATGTATATATGTATATGTATATATATATATGTATATGTATATGTATATATGTATATGTATGTATGTATGTATGTATATATATATATATATATATATATATATATATATATATAAACAAACAAACAAACAAACAAACAAACAAACAAATAAATAAATAAATAAATAAATAAATAAATAAATAAATAAATAAATAAATAAAATATAATGATGTGGTTCAGCATAATAACAACGTTCTCCATGTCATGGAATGTGTTGGACTGGAGAAATATCTCTGTTTCTCTTTACATGAATTGAGGAGATTCTGAACCTGATTCTTGAGATATAAGCACCTGCCCTGATGATCGAGGGCTGAAATGGGCCATGGCCAGGCTGGAATGTGCTTCAGCCTGTGAGTGGCCTGTACTTGATGACAAGCTGACTATTGATGGTGCCACTTGTGCCAATGTCAGTGTTTAATCCTCTCTATCAGATGAGGCAGGTGCCTCTCTAGATGATTCCTCCAATATCGGCGATGTAAGCGTGACATGTGGAGGTTCAATGGTAGTTGATTCAGACACTTTTTTTGGTTTCTTAGGCTTTACTTTGTCCTTTTTCTTTTTTTAACAGGGTCCTCAGGGTGAGTCTGAGGATGAGGACTCTAGAGATGGAAGCAGAGCTAGACTTAGAGGACTTCTGAGATTCCTTCTGTCTGCTCTGAACCGAAGTTGGGCTCAATACCGAGCGGGCTGTTGGACTTGATATAAACTGAGCTGAATTGGTTCGAGGTGGTTCTCTAGCCGATGGTGACGACTTCCATCGTTGGATTAAGGGATCATTCCCAGAGGTAAGATCTGAGTCATTGGAGTCCAAACTTGATTGCTGGTTTGGTTAACTTTTTGCATTCAGGGCATGATTGGATTTGGTATTGTTCTCCCAAACAAAATAAATATTTATTGTGCCTATTGGTAAGCAGTATCTTATTTTGGCAGATTACGCACTGCTTAAAAGGTCCTGGAGGGGCCATAAAAATGGGAAAAAAGGAAAAAAACAGTGTTGAGGGAAGGGGGGGAGAAAAAACATGGGAAAGCGAAAACTGTTGTAAAAGGGGTAAATACCATTAGTCACTACAGGAAGTAACTAATAATAATTTTATTGAGGATAATCATGATGGTCTAATTTTTAGAAATACTCACTTTTTCTCTTTCTCTTTCTCTTCCTCTAGTGTTCCTAATGTCCTAACCTTGTGGTGGAAAAAAGGGACTCAACATATACTACCTTGATAGCGGCGGACTATGGAAGGAATGGAGGGGATAATAAGAGGGAGGAGCTTGCGCTCCAAGGGAAAGATGCCTCATTGTCAAATGTTTTTTAAGCTTTAGAAATTTCTGAAATGTCCTGTGCAGGCGCAGAACACCCACTTGTGTGCATTCACAGAGGCCACAAAGAAGAACAAATGTTATGTATTTCATAAAGCAGTGCTCAATAATGGAAACAGAAAGCAGGGTGCGGACATATGAGTTCAGATCTGGCAGCAAGCACAAAGCCACAACAACTTATGCCTGTGACTTTCCCTGGCTGGTTATAATCCCACCACAGCAGCAGCTATCTTATCCTTTCTTCTCGCTGAAAAAGATGAATAAAGTTTCTACTTTCAAATGCCCACTGAACAGTAAAGTTTAATGAGCAGAATACATTGGCAAAGTTCCTATCTGAAGACCAATTATTAATCTTCTCTGGACAGGATTACAAAACTGATGTGAGCACAATGTCCTGAGATTTAAAGATTAATCCTAACTAGGATGGAATAATTTATATGGCACTAGAGGTATAAGCAAACTATATGAACTAGCATCCTGATGGCCACTGGCATTTCTTAGGGGTCTTCTATTATCTGTGACCTGAACGAAATTGGACAAGGTGACATAAAAGAGCTCCTATAGCTCTTGGAGGTATTAACACAAATCATCCATTCCTTCTTTATCTGCCTTTCTCAACCCTTTCCAGATTGGAAAACAAAAAATGAATGGCAGCCATCGCTCTCAATGTAGAGAGACCTTGTCATGAACTAACAAATCCTACATTTTCTTTGCTGAAAGAAGCACTTCAGCATGTGCTTAACGAGCAGGAGCCTTTTGATTAGGGCTTGCTGGTTTAGCTGTGGCAGGCCTCCCATGTAGCTAATGGAGCTGCAGAGTGTCACCATGGCAAGTGCTTCACTCTGTTCTCTCTCCACTCCTCCATTTTTAAAGGAAAATCAAGTGCACATCTGGAGTCAGGTATAATAATGTATTTCCATACATTAAGAAGCTGTCACTTTGCTCTCGCCCTCAGGGGCATTAAAGAAAAAAAAAACCATATGAGCAGGATGTAAATAAAGCTGAGACTTCCGAAATTTCAAGGGGCTTTCACTTTCTCAAACAGAACAGAGTAATGAATCCAAGCAGGCTGTTTTTGATTAATAATAAAAACATCTTTTCTAGGGCGCTGTCAGTTCACCCTGGACCTGCTTGGTATTCATCATAATGGCACAAACTCAGCAAGGACTCACAGCTTTCCCGTTCACAGGTTTGCAGCTTCCACAAGTCTGCTATCATACTTTGTAATAGATTAGTGAAGAAAATACTCCTAGTCATCTTCCTCTAATGAGCCCTTGCTGTTTCCAGGCTAATTCTGCAGCTAGAAAACTAGCCTATACCTATCATTTTATTAAGGACTCCTCTGCATTTTCTCTCGTAAACAGCAAATACAAAGCAAACTGGTTGCCTTGCGCTGTGTTTCTTCTCCATCCCCAGATATTCCTGAAATAACAAACCTTTAAAAAATGCTGGGGGCGAAATATAGCGCTGTTCTATTCAGGCAAGAGGAAATGAACAGACCAAAATGTTATACAAATACCTCAGTAAGCATGAGTGATTGGAAGGGTGCATGTAGATAACACTCAAATGGCTGCAATGTAAAAGCCTGTATTTGAAATGTCCAGAAACCCACAAACAATAGACCAGAAGAAACTCAGAACCTGCTTTCCAGTCCAATTATCTAGCCATGTTTTAAGATGTCAACACCAGCAAGAGTTAAATTCAATATGCTTCTTTAAATACTCATCAGCAAGAGCCTCTTGCAACCAATGCTAGAAAAATTCCCAGGACAATCAGGGTTCTGTTTCTCTCTGGTTAAGAGGAAAAAAAGCAAAGGAAAAGTACAGCAAAAGAAAATGGAGGCTGCCTGTTTACATTGTGACCAATGTGTTACTTTTAAAATTGCCACATTCAAATTCCCATTGCCATAGACTAGTACACCCTCCAAATATTTCCCACTGAAAAACTCATTAACCTTAGTCGGTCCAGCCATTAGCTGGGGATGATGGGAGTTATAGTCCAACACATACAGAAGGCACCAAGTATGGAAAGGCTGTCAAAGGCAAAGGCCTGCCTATGGAGTTTTTGATTATCAGTTCCCTCCGGCCCAACTCCATTTATCCCTTGGATTGCATCCCTTGGATACCAACCATCTGTCACCATGCTCAATAGTCTCTTAATCAGTAATATTTCTGTAACCTAATGGTGGCTAATAGCCAGTATGTACAGCTAGTGTGGTGCAATGGACAGAACACCAAACTAGGATTCAGGAGATCCAGGTTCAAATCCTTGTTCAGCCATTTGTTAGGTGACACAAGTAAAAGCAGTCCTTAAACATCTCATGTAGCTTTAAAATCCTGTTAGGGTCCCTGCATGTGAAGTATGGTCTGATGGCACTTAACATATAAGTGCCGTCAGTCACAGCTTACAGCAAGGCATTGCTGTTCACAGCAGGAATAATGCCTCAAAGTACAGCTGAACAAATATACTGTTGATTTTAACTTTTATTATGAACTTCCAAGCCCTCTGAGCATTTTATTACCTAATTCTGCAGTCTCTATAGATTGCGACATCAACCTAGTCAGACAGTATTCATTAATATTTTAAAGGGGAGAAAAATAGTCCTGTAGTTATTGGACTACAGTTCCCATTATCACAAACCAATGTGTATGCTGGTTAGTGTTGATGGGAGTTGTAAACCAATAAGATCCAGATGGCCGCAGTTCCCAATTCCAATCTTCAAAGGGCAAATACTCCTGTAAATCACCACATTCTCTCTAAACATCAGAAATTCAGTTTGTAGTCCCCTTTGTTCTCTAAAAAACAACAGTCTTCCACCATAACTTCACAAAAGACTGACAAAACAATCTACTAATTTGCACTGTACCACCAAATCAGGAAAAACTGGATGTAGTTGCAGCGTACATCTCCCTTCAGCTTTAAATCAGAAGTGACAACATATGCAGAGTTGACCCTCTTTAAAAATACAGGGCTACAGAATCATGCTGACAGAGGTAGTGTTTATGAGTTAAACAGCCACTCAAGTGCATTTTATACTGCTTTACCCAGCGCAATGTCCTCCACATGTATCATTTCCAAAACTAGTCATTAAAGGGATCAGCAACTGCTGTTATTGCAGAACTCTGAATCACAACTTGCCTGGTGGCACAAAGCCAAGCAAGCCCGATTCTCCTTCCAATAAAAGAGGAAAGCAGCTAATCCTGAGTTCCTGCAGAGCTGCAAAGAATTTTAAGCAAGGCTGGAGAACAGAAAACGAACCTGTCAGTTTTGGTGGTCCTGTCACAATCAAAAAGCCTAATAGGAGAGGAGGGAATCCCTCTTTGGCCACCTTTACAATTTTTATTAGAGTATCTGGGCCTTATTTGTCTCTTGTCAGAATCCCAACTGATATCCCCGTAACAAAATGGCACCTCAGAACCAAGCTGACTCAAAGCTGGCTTTACACAGAAATGCCAAGAGCTTATTATAAGAAGGTCTCTGCTCCCTTCGCTCTAATTTCCATACTCCTTGGATTCTCAAAATCCAGCCCAAAGGGGAAAATATCTATACATAATAGCTCTGTACACACATTCAAAATCTTACAGACATGTTCAGTTTTGCCTGAATTAGGTTTTATAATTTCAGGTAAAAACTTAATAAACCTGAATTGAATTTAAGCAGTCTCATTGATTTTTACATCATTTCTTAAATGTAAAATGTCTCCTTGACATTCCAGCCTGCTGTCAGCAAAACAATTCACTAAACACCACCCTCAAAACCATCAACGTTTATTTCTAAGGCTCAGGGGAACTGTCTAGTCCTCGCACTAGCCAACAGGGAACACACTGAGAAATCTCCTTCAGGAGTGATACAGCTAAGGCTTGCTCCCCAGTTAAATTGAACTAATAATAATGGATCCTTCCTAGACAATCTCACTGAGATATGCATCAATATTTTCTGCACATGCACAACGACCTCATCTCTTCCTTATCCAGTGTGGTGTAGTTTATAGAGATACAGACTAGGACTCTGGAGACCAGGATTTGAACCCCCTCAGCCATGGAAATTCACTGCGGGGAGTGGAACTGGTAAAACCACTCCTTAAATATCTCACTTATTTAAAAGCTTTATTAGGGTCACTATAAGTCATTTTTGACTTGATGGCACATAACAACAGCAAGCAAGCAAACAAGGATGTTTCTAGTTAATCATAGTTTTGTATTTTATCCAAGCCAAGAAATTGTGGTTACTGGTTATAGAACAAGACAGGACCGTAAAACATAAACTGAACTTTATTTCAGATGCTGGCATATTTCGATAGTCATTATTTCCTGGTATTGTTGCTAATTAGAGACTTCCTATTTTGATTGCCTTTGCTGAGCACTGGGGAGGTAGGGAGGAAGGGGCTGTCAGTGCAAGTAATAGGTTTGTACATATGATAATCCACTGAAGTTGGAACCCTCTGCTTTCCTGACCATGACTCCACAAGTTCAAGGATCACACAGCACACCTGCAGTCAGGGTTTCAGGGAGCTTGCCTTGAATGTGCTACTAAGAGCTAGTCCAAAAATTGCATTATTCTCTGGAGATTTGAAAACTGACATTTGAAAGCTTTTGCACAGCTCTAAGCTGTGACCCCTGGAAAAAGCATAGATAAACTCTTTAGTGTGTTGTAAGGTAAAGGTAAAGGTTCCCCTTGACAATTTGTCCACTCATCTCCGACTCTAGGGGGCGGTGCTCATCGTTTACAAACCATAGAGCTGGCGTTTGTCTGAAGACAATCTTCTGTGGTCACGTGGCCAGCACGACTAGACACGGAATGTTGTACTAATTGCTTAATCGTCCAATGAAAGGTTCATTTCCCAACATGGGCACTTTGGTATAAAATTGAAGCTAATGAAGATTCACCGGGTTCTACTAAAAAGCATCTCTCTTCTAATTTTCCACTTACATTAGGTACTGCCCTTGAATTAAAGGGTTATGCATACCCACAGACTACTCTTTTCAATGAAACTGATTTAGATAAAATTTGCCCTTGAAAATCTGACATTTCCAGTGTAAGAAAGGAATATCTGTTTTTCATAGATTATCTCTTTAGAGTTCCTACTTCAGATGATAATGTATCTATCTCCATTTGAAATTTCCTCCAAAGTAAACAGGACTATGCATTCCTCTTATGATATGCATGTAAGTCTTGCTTCATAAAAGTTTCATAGAAGTTTAGAATAACTGCTGCTACTTATAGTGTCAAAAAGCTTGTAACTTTCATGCTGTGAATCAGGGAATAAAAAAATTCAGGAGGCGAATAAATTGTAGAGAAACAGTCATTGGTACTTAGCAATTTTGTGTAAGGAGTTATTTTGGACATTTTCAAATTAGAGATTTGCAATTTTACACAATCTAGAAAAAGGAAGACATCCTACAGGTGCCTGTCAGTATGTCATGTTGCCATTTAACAATCAGGGGGTGGTGTTGTGAGGAAGTATGAAGAAAAAACAGAAACCATATTTCCATTCCTATGCTGTCTATACAAGGTGAAATTCTAACATGTTACTGAACTGGGGCCCCAGTGATCTGAACTTGCTGCTTGCTGGCTGCATCTTGTTGCTATTTTATGCAGCAAAAAAGAAGCATTATAAATTTCTGTGTATTTTTTTAACTGATGATGACAGAAAAGTAGCATTAGCAGGACTTTTTAATCACACAGAAACTTGTCATTGGATATACACCTGTGTACAAGTAATCCCCACTGGACTAAAACACAGCAGCTCACCTGCAAAAACTGGTGGATGACAAGGAGCAAATGTAACAGTTTTCGATGCACAATTCACAAGTAGCCTTCACTACCTATACAGCTAAGTCTGTAAAATATTTGTTCACTGATGGCAAAAATTATTTCTAGGTGATCCAGCACAGGAGCCTGTTTCTCTCTTTCTTCAAGCCATGAACAGTGGCATACCTAGACAGCCAAGTTAGTAAAAAATGTCAAAGGCTATCAAGGCTACTTCTGTACTTTGTAGAACAGCCAGCCCGTATGGTCTTGGACAAGCTGCAGAAGTATGGAATAATACATCACTTCTGAGTATTTTATATGCAGTGGTACCTCGCTTAACGAGCGCACCGTATAACGACGAACCCGTATAGCGATCCCGTTTTCGGGATCACTAATGCGGAGGCATAGCGTCGGCCCCAATAGGCAAAACTCACATAGCGAAGATCGGTAAGCGTTTCGCTTACCGATCTTCGCTTTGCGACGCCCGCAGATCAGCTGTTTGGCAGTTTCAAAATGGCCGCTGGCCACCCAAAATGGCTGCGCGTAGCGTTTTCGTGCCCTCCCCTCGCTTATCGAGGGCGCGAAAATGGCTGCCGGACCCTGGAAACTTCGCTAAACAGTGAGTTTTGTGCCCATTTGGAACGCATTGAACATCGTTTAATGGGCTTCCCCGTTCCGTTTAGCGAAGTTTTCACATAGCGAAGGTTAATCAGGAATGGATTAACCTCGCTATGCGGGGCACCACTGTACCTAGAAACCCCTAGAAAGTCACCATAAGTTGTACATAATTTACCTGGTACACAAGCAAGCCTCTGCAAGGCTGGGGAATGTATTAAGATCATCTGCCCTCGGAGACTAATGGATCCAGATGGTTTCCTGAACACTCTGGAGAATTATCCATCTGATACGGTTAGCGCTCCTGTTGAAGCTCAGGTCACCTATGAAATAGGGAGATGACCCGGGCGGTTGACACGATTGCGCCTAAGCACCTTCCCCCTGCATGCCAAGCCCAGACAGCCCCTTGGTATGCTTCTGAACTGCGGGCGATGAAGCGAGAGGGGAGACGGCTGGAGCGCAGGTGGAGGAAGTACCGCTGGGAATCCGATTGAACACGACTTAGAGCCCTTTATCGGGCCTATTTCGTGGCAATACAGTGAAACGGCAATATTTCTCCAGCCGTATTGCTTCCTCAGAATGTCTTCCAGCAGAGCTGTTTCAGGCAGTCCAGGATCTTCTTCAACCGGGAAGTCCAGTGGAGGTCTCGGACTGCTCATCAACTCGCTGTGATGAGTTTGCTATTCATTTTGAGGGGGAAATCGCTCAGATTCGCAGTGGACTGGACTCTACCGTTACTGCGAAATCAGAGGATATGTCCAGTGTGCCGTGCTTAGGTCAAATATTAATGGATGAGTTTCAATTGTTGAGACCTGAGGATGTGGACAGGGTGCTTGGATCTGTCCGTTCTACCACCACTCCACTCGATCCTTGCCCATCTTGGCTAATTGGAAGATCAGCCAGGGGGGTTCACACTTGGGTCCAGGAGGCCGTGAACGTCTCTTTGAGAGAGGGAATGGTCCCTACCTCCTTGAAAGAGGCAGTAATTCGACCACTCCTTAAAAAGCCTAACCTGGACCCAAGGCTGGTGGTCAACTACCAACCAGTGACGAACCTCCCTTATTTGGGCAAGGTGTTGGAGCGGGTTGTGGCCGGGAAACTCCAGGCGCTGTTGGATGAAACGGATTTTCTGGATCCATTTCAATCAGGTTTCAGGCCGGGTTTTGGTACAGAGACTGCCTTGGTCGCCCTGTACGATGACCTTTGCCAGGAGAGAGAGACAGGGGGAGTGTGACCCTGTTGATACCCCTGGACCTCTCAGCGGCTTTCGACACCATCGACCATGGTGTCCTTCTGGATAGGCTGGCTGGGTTGGGAGTTGGGGGCATTGTTTTATGGTGGTTCCACTCCTTCCTGGCTGACTGTGTCCAGAGGGTGGTGCTGGGGGACAGTTGCTCTGCCCCATGGCATTCATGTCATAGGGTTCCTCAGGGCTCGATACTGTCCCCCATGCTGTTCAACATCTACATGAAACTGTTGGGAGAGGTCATCAGGAGGTTTGGGCTGAGGAGTCAGCAATATGCTGACGACACTCAGCTCTACCTCTAGTTTTTCACCAATCCAGGTGAGGCGGTTTCTGTGCTGAACTCGTGTCTGGTCCAGATAATGGACTGGATGAGGGTTAATAAATTGAAATTCAATCCAGACAAGATGGAAGTGCTGTTAGTGGGTGCTTCGCCAGACAGGCTGGAGGGACATTTCCCTGCCCTGAATGGGGTTACACTCCCCCTAAGGGACAAGGTCCGCAGCCTGGGGGTGCTTCTGGACCCCAGTCTAACTCTGGAAGCCCAGGTGGACTCGGTGGCCAGGGGTGCCTTCCTTCAGCTACCGAATTGTACAAGCTACGGCCCTACCTGGATGAGCGGAGTCTCATGACAGTTACACATGCACTGATAATATCTTGTATAGATTATTGCAATGTGCTTTATGTAGGGCTGCCTTTGAAGACGGTCTGGCGACTGCATCTGGTCCAGAATCGAGCTGCGCGGCTGGTGAGTGGTGAGGCTGCTAGAGAACACATTAAGCAGATTCTGTTTAAGTTACATTGGTTACCAGTTGCTGCCCGGGCCCAATTCAAAGTGCTTATTTTGACATATAAAGCCCTAAACCGCTTGGGCCCTGGATACCTGAAGGACTGCCTCCTTCCATATGAGCCTATCTGGCAGTTAAGATCTAGCCAGGGGGCCCTTTTGAAAGAGCCGTCCCTTAAGGAGGTAAGAGGGGCAGCTTGTAGACAAAGGGCCTTTTTGGCAGCTGCCCCCAGACTACGGAATGCCCTCCCGACTGAGATTCGTCTGGCGCCGACGCTGATGACATTTTGGCGCCAGGTCAAAACCTTCCTGTTCTAGATGGCTTTTAATTGAAATAACATCAACTGTGGGTCCTGATGGCAATATTTAATTTAATTTTCAATTGTGTTTTAATTGTTTTATCTTTTATTGTATTTTAATTGTTTCTCAGTTGTGAGCTGCCCAGAGACCTTTGGATAGAGTGGGCAACATATAAGTTGAATAAATAAATAAATAAATGATCTGAAGACCTAAATATAAAACTATATTAAACCTGACCAACTTTAATCATGATTGTATTTAAAGGCTGTCTGCATCACTACAGTTCACTGTTACTTTTCAGAACAATCATCCTATTAATAATGGCCTGTAATCCTATTAATTACAGATCTGAATGCTGCATTTGTAAGAGCTACTAAATGCAATTCTGTCTTTCTTCTTTTGAACACTCAGGCCGGGAATAAAAACAGATGCATTCATTCATCTGTCAAGAGGTAAGAAGTAAAGACGACTTATTCCAGATAATCAACAAGTAGCTATTGGTGGGGTTTGATTTTACAATCCTAGACTACAAATATCTTGCATTAGAAAAAAAATCTGCTGTCCAAACAGCCATGCTAGGCTATGTCAGACACCAGTAATTATACTGGATTTGATTTCCTGTTTTCTAAGAGTAAAAGAACAAGGAACAAATAAGTTCTCCCTTTAATGTACGTACTCTAAAATACAGTAAATGGGGTTACAATGAAACAAACTGCAGTCTCAAGGAATTTCAGAGCCAGTAAATTGATAAATTAGAACAAAGTATAGGGTTTATGACTCAAAAGCCTTCAGGCTCTATTGAACTGATGACTTCTAAGCACCTATCTGTAAAGCCACATGTGTATATATAACAGTAACCCAGAACTAGTGGGAAATCCAGTTTATCATTCAATAAGCAGTTTGTTCTTGATTGCTGTTCAATATATGAGTGCTGATGCTTGTTCCCACCAGCAGGAGCACCTAAACTCAAATGGAAGTGAAATATTAGCATTCTATCCAAACCAAAGTTTAGCATTCCATCCAGTTTTGCCACTCTCTAATACACCAAGGTCTGAAGCCAAGATGTAACATACAGCCTCTTAGTGCTACTCCTTCTGACCAGAGGAGATAAGACATAATTGGGTAGCATATGAGTAATAAGTAAGCCAGAACAATAAGTACAATCTGGCTTATTGTTGTGTGGGAAGGTGGCATGTCTCAATTTGACTCATGCAAAAAAGAGTTTCATTTCAACAAGGCCTATCAGTTTCCAAGTTTTTTTGTTTTAAATAACAGCTACTTAATTGCTTTTCTAAATGTGAAGTAGTATACAAATCAATGTCTTCACCTAAAAACAGGGTTAGGCTCGACTGCATAAATGAGGAACATTTGTGTTAATGTAACATACTCTTGCTACTATATGATTATAAGCATGATAATATAGATTTATGTGACGTGCAAAGTTTGCTTCAAATATCAGGTGAACATTACAACTACATGACAATATGAGTCTAAGCTCTTCTCTAGTTTTGCTTTATTCCTAGCTGGAGAAGAAATGAATTCCATTCCCACTCACAGGTTTTCAGTCCCCCTTCCACATGCAATCCATGCTGATGCTATGGTAGCATCAGCAAGAAGGAACTAAGTTTTTGTTCTCTCTTCCCCTCCTCCAGTGTATGATACAGAGAGAAGCCAGACACCAGGAAGCCTGGGAAATGTAGTAATAGTCCCCTGTAACCAATATCTGCCCAAAAAGGGAGAAGGTTTCCAGACTCACATGTGGGTTGGGACATAGGACTTTGGTGATTCTTTGATTAGAGATGCAAAGAGGTTCCATTTGACAAAGATTTGTACTTCTAAGCAGAACAGTGGCTGAACTAATTCTGAGACAGCTTAAGAAACAGCTGTTGAGGGGCTAGGTCACCTATACTATATACAGTCTCCTCAACTCCAAGAAAAATAACGAAAAACAGAATTCCTCCCACCTTTTTTTTAAAGTAATGATACACTCTGTGAACTCAAATCTCTCAAAATCTAAACCCAGTCCTCTGACTATTTTATTGTAATATTTCATGTGATACATTAAATGAATGAATTCGATGAATTCTCAAATACACATCACTAAACACAGCATGTCGTGGAAGAAATGGGCACACACACTACCACCACATTACACACAATACAACATTTTGATTGATCCTTTAAATAAAGAAGAAAATTCAGAAGCTTTTAAGGTTCATTCCTTGGCATGCAAAATATTACTCTATTACCTGTTCCAACTACAATACATTGGTGACCTACTTTCCACAGAAAGGAGGTTTATCCCTTGACTGAGAATTTGACATCAAATGTTCTAAAAGGTCTTGTGAAAGGTCTGTTGCCTGCATTATTAATGCAGCCATGTGAGAAGTCATGACTTTATACACTAATCTGGACTGCTAGCGTTTTAGCAAATAGTACATGAAGAGAAGTGACAGATTTTACTTTCTTGGACTCCATGATCACTGCAGATGGTGACAGCAGCCCCGAAATTAAAGGACGCCTGCTTCTTGGGAGGAAAGTGATGACAAACCTAGACAGGATCGTAAAAAGCAGAGACATCACCTTGCTGACAAAGGTCCGCATAGCCAAATGTGGGGAAAATTTATGCTGTTATGCTGTTACAATGTATATGTCTGTGGCAGTAGCAAATGTATATCTATGACAATGGCAGGCCTCATGCTAAAACTGCAAGTCACTAGTTTCCAGTAACATGATTCATTAACCTGCTGTCTATTGTCTCTGGATAATGTAGGTAAAGTGTCTACCTCAGGAATGTTTACATTGTATGTGTATTTGAAGTTAGCTGTGTCTGTTTACTATTAACTGTCTGTTTACCAGCACTCTGGTTATTCTGGCTGTGTATTCAGGAAATTAAATGCCTCTGGTTAAAATAGTATTGATTAACTAGAGCAAATGTAGTAGGGGATACAATAAAAGAAGAGGAGGCGGGGGAACAAGGGATTCCGCCTCTGAACAGCTGCCATACACTCGAGTGTCCCGTCTTTTCTTTTCCCCCTTGCTGGTCAAGGAGAAAGATCCCTGCCCTGAGGCTTCATCTGCAAGACCCCTACTTCCCCTCATCTTGCAGATCCCGACAGCCAAAGCTATGGTTTTTCCAGTAGTGTTGTATGGAAGTGAGAGCTGGACCATAAAGAAGGCTGACTGCCGAAGAATTGATGCTTTTGAATTGTGGTGCCGGAGGAGATTCTTGAGAGTCCCCTGGACTGCAAGGAGAACAAACCTATGAATTTTGAAGGAAATCAACCCTGAATGCTCACTAGAAGGACAGATTCTGAAGCTGTGGCTTCAATACTTTGGCCATCTCATGAGAAGAGAAGACTCCCTGGAAAAGACCTTGATGTTAGGAAAGTGTGAAGGCAAGAGGAGAAGGGGACGACAGAGGATGAGTTGGTTGGACAGTGTCACTGAAACTATCAAAATGAATTTGACCCAACTTCTGGGAGGCAGTGGAAGACAGGAGGGCCTGACGTGCTCTCGTCCATGGGGTCACGAAGAGTTGGACACGACTTAATGACTAAACAACAACAACATGAAGAGTACAGGCCCCTTGAGCTGAATTGCATGTTAGCAGCCTGTGCGTGTAAGTGGAAAAGAGAAGATAATGCTTTTCTGTTTCTCAGCAACTGCAAGTCTTCATGTTACTCAGATAAGCTAGTAAATACTAGGCCCAAAGTTTTCAAAAATAATGCTACAAAGGTGAAAGCAGGAATAATGAAGCACTATGACCTTTTCTCCATATCCTTATAAGTTCAGGTAGGCAGCAAGTGTTGAAGAGAAAGTGTGGGCAACTACTATGTTGATATATGCTCTGGCAAAACTACTGTTATCCTCTCATACACACATAAGCCTTTTTTAAGTAATATATTCACACAAAATAATTGGCAAGTAGACTGCTTACCTTTTGGACTCTTTAACAGAAGGTAAAATAATTTTGTTCACTGGGCTATACTGTTTCTGTGAAAACCTACGACCCTTCCCTCCTTCAGTTTAACATTTACCGTGAAAAAAATGCTCCAGAGCAATGGAAAACTCATGGGACCAGGTTCTCTCGCAGAAAGGAGAGCTTCAGCAAAATGGGGAAAGGAAGAAAACTCCAATTCTGCTGACTCTGGGTATTCAAGTACACTGTTGGATCCTGACCTTTTAGCAAGAGCTTGGTCTCTGAATTAAAAAAAAACCAATCCAAGTGGGTTATTACTAAACATAACAGATTATTCACCTACCCATCCCAGCCAGTATAAATGCCAAGAAAACCAAACCTTACATTTCATTATGTTCTCTGTGCTGATACATTCTATGTGTATGAAAACTGTATCTTCATATGATGTTACATAAAGTAGGACTGCTCCTAGGTCTAAATCCATGTAACTTCTGGAAACAAAGCTACAATGATGTTGCCAGATCACAACGAGCAAATATGTGTATTAGGACTTTGCCAAGTATTATGCTGAAAGATGGCAGAGCTACTAATTTTGAAACACAGATTTTCTGTCTCCCTTTATGGCTCTGTGAGAGGCAGGCAGAAGAAAAACATTCCTTCAACAAAGCAGCTGCCAAGTAGCACTCCAAAAAGCTCCTGATTTATATGAGCCATTTGCAAATACTAGGTCAAATCAAATGACGGGGCATGTGCCCAGGAACACAACTAGCACCTCATTAATGAGCAGCATGCTGCCGCTAAGACTTACATAATTTTCCTTATGAAAACTTAGAATGGATTTGATTTAAATTAAATTGATTAAATCAATTAAATCATGAAATACTCAAAAATACCATTTAATAACATGATTACACCCCAAAGAAATACACTTCTTCCTGCCTCAATCAATATGAATACAGTGGTGCCCCGCATAGCGACGATAATCTATTCCGGAAAAATTGTCGCTATGTGATTCGTCGCTATATGGAACGAAAAAGCCCATAGGAATGCATTAAAACACGTATAATGCATTCCTATGGGCAAAAATCTCGCAGTTATGCGAAAATCCTCCATCAGGCTGCCATTTTCGCTGCCCGGTAAGCGAGGAATGGGAGCGAAAACAGAGCAGGTGGCCATTTTTTTTAACCCGGCAGCCATTTTGGAACCGCTGATCAGCTGTTAGAAAAAACATCGCTATGCGAAAATCGCTAAGCGAAACAGCTTACTGATCATCGCAAAGCAATTTTTTGCTATTTAAAACATCACAATGCGATCGCTTTTGTGATCGCAAAAACTCAATCGCTATGCGGATTCGTCGTTAAACGAAGCACTCGTTATGCGGGGCACCACTATTCTTTATACAAATCAAAGATAAACATTTTATTTTTTAGAAGGCCTACACTATACAGTATATTTGAAAAAAAGTTTTGCATTTATTATTAGAAAGCAATTGATTGTTTTAGTTACCAAAGCCTACTAAAAAAGATATTTGTTAGTTATATATTTTTTTTGTTTGGGCTGCCCCATTTTCAGAATTGCCTTATGGAATGTGGATGTGCTCTGCCACACAGTATCTGCTGCAACTCTCATGTGCCTCTAATATAATTAGGTAAGCTTGACAATTAAGTCAATTCATGTTGGACTCTAGTAGTCCCTGTTTGTAAGCCGAAGAGCTGTTGTCTGTTTACATACACTTTCCGTGGTCGTGGCCAGCATGACTATACACAGAATGCCATTACCTTCCCACCGAGGTGGTAACTATTCATCTACTCGCATTTGCATGTTTTCAAACTGCTAGGTTGGCAGGAGCTGGGACAAGTGACGGGAGCTCACCCCATTGTGTGGATTCAAACTGCTGAACTTTCAATCTACAGCCCAGTAGATCAGCAGTAACCCACAATGCCACAAGTGTCTCTAACACCATTAGATTGTACCACAAAACAGACAGATAAAAATAAAGAACTATTCCATGAGCCTATTATTTATTTATTTATTTATTTATTTATTTATTTATTTATTTATTTATTTATTTATTTATTTATTTATTTATTTAAAGTATTTCTATTCCGCCTTTCTCTCCAAAAGGGACCCAGTCATCTCATGCAGTATTAGAGTACTGCTGAAGGCACATATATGTCAGTAGTATAATTTGCATATAATACATTCCCAAGTGCCTTTTCACTATCTGACACACATTCCGTACTGCAATTTCAGGATGCTCCTGTCAGATATGGTTCATAAGCAATATCTTCCTTCTTAAATTATCATAGTATATTTGATAACAAAATTCATTTCTTTTTCTAAACCATCTGACAATGACAGAATAAATATCCGATGACTACAAAAGGTGGCCACGTGTCTTTGGAGCGAAATTCACATGCATCTATAGCTTACAACTCAGTAGCCTACTTAAGGATTCATTGGATTGCCACAGGTGACATGAAATTATGCACAGGCAAGTGAGTGAGGTGCCAAAGAGAGAATAGGCTATTTCATCCTCTGTAGCCAGCAAACAAATCAAACTTGCGAAGAGCTTGGTCTTCTGAAGCCACAAAGCCTTCAAATTTAGCCTTTTCGCCAAGGTATATCACACTAAAGTGTTTGAAAGGTGCCTGTAAGATAGATAGAATTCTCAGAATGAATAATTATGTTTGCTACTGAGGAAGAGCTGAGGACAAGTACAAGTAGTTCCAGAGCTAATGAAGTGGATGGGCCAAAGCCGAAAGGACGCTCAGCTGTGGACACGCCTGGAAGTGAAAGGAAAGTCTGATGCTGCAATACCTGGAATGTATGATCTATGAGCCTTGGTAAGCTGGATGTGGTCAAACAGGAGATTGCAAGAATAAACATTGACATCCTGGGCATCAGTGAATTAAAATGGACAGGAATGGGCAAGTTCAATTCAGACAATTATCGTACCTACTACTGTGGGCAAGAATCCTGTAGAAGAAATGGAGTAGCCCTCATAGTCAACAAAAGAGTGGGAAACCTGTACTGGGATACAACCTAAAAATGATAGAATGATTTCAATATGAATCCAAGGTAGACCTTTCACACTTCACAGTATTCCATGTTTATGCACCAACCACTGATCCTGAAGAGGCTGAAACTGACCAATTCTATGAAGATTTACAACACCTTCTAGAAGTGACACCAAAGAAAGATGTTCTTGTCATTATAGGGGACTGGAATGCTAAAGTAGGGAGGCAAGAGATAAAAGGAAAAACAGGTTAGTTTGGCCTTGGAGTTCAAAACAAAGCAGGGCAAAGGCTAATTGGGTTTTTGTCAAGAGAACAAGATGGTCATCACAAACACTCTTTTCCAACAACACAAGAGACGACTCTACACATGGAAATCACCAGATGGGCGATACAGAATTCAGATTGATTATATTCTTTGCAGCCAAAGATGGAGAAGCTCTATACAGTCAGCAAAAGCAAGACCTGGAGCTGATTGTGGCTCTGATAATCAGCTTCTCATAGCAAAATTCAAGCTTAAACTGAAGAAAGTAGGAAAAACAATTGGGCTAGTCAGGTATAATCTAAACCAAGTCTCTTATGAATACACAGTGGAAGTGAAGAACAGATTTAAGGAACTAGATTTTGTAGACAGAGTGGCTGAAGAACTATGGATGTAGGCCCGTGGCTGTCCAACGAGGTCTTACAGATAGCAGAGAAGAGAAGGGAAACAAAATGCAAGGGAGATAGGGAAAGTTACAGAAAATGGAATGCAGACTTCCAAAGAATAGCAAGGAGGGCCTTCTTAAATGAACAGTGCAAAGAAATAGAGGAAAATAATAGATAGGGAAAAACAAGAGATCTGTTTAAGAAAATTGGAGATATTAAATGAACATTTTGTGCAAAGATGGACATGATAAAGGACAAAAATGGTAGGCGTCTCAAAGAGGCAGAAGACATCAAGAAGAGGTGGCAAGAATACGCAGAGGAATTATATCAGAAAGATTTGGATATCCCAGACAACCCAGACAATGTAGTTGCTGACCTTGAGCCAGATATCCTGGAGAGTGAAGTCAAGTGGACCTTAGAAAGCCTGGCTAACAACAAGGCCAGTGGAGGTGATGGCATTCCAGTTGAACTATTTAAAATCTTAAAAGATGACACTGTTAAGGTGCTACACTCAATATGCCAGCGAGTTTGGAAAACTCAACAGTGGCCAGAGGACTGGAAAAGATCAGTCTGCATCCCAATCCCAAAGAAGGGCAGTGCCAAAGAATGTTCCAGCTACCATACAATTGCACTTATTTCACACGCTAGCAAGGTTATGCTAAAAATTTTACAAGGTAGGCTTCAGCAGTATGTGGACCGAGAACTCCCAGAAGTACAAGCTGGATTTTGAAGGGGCAGAGGAACTAGAGACCAAATTACTAACATGTGCTGGATTATAGAGAAAGCCAGAGAGTTCCAGAAAAACATCTACTTCTGCTTCATTGACTACCCAAAAGCCTTTGACTGTGTGGACCACAGCAAACTATGGTAAGTCCTTAAAGAAATGGGAGTGCCTGACCACCGTATCTCCCTCCTGAGAAATCTATATGTGGGCCAGGAAACAACAGTTAGAACTGGATATGGAACAACTGATTGGTTGAAAATTGGGAAAGGAGTACGATAAGGCTCTATATTGTCTCCCTGTTTATTTAACTTTTATGCAGAATACATCATGTGAAAGGTAGGACTGGATGAATCCCAAGCCAAAATTAAGATTGCCGGAAGAAATATCAACAACCTCTGATATGCAGATGATACCACTCTGATGGCAGAAAGTGAGGAGGAATTAAAGAACCTCTTAATGATGGTGAAAGAGGAGAGCACAAAATATGGTCTGAAGCTCAACATCAAAAAAACCAAGATCATGGCCACTGGTCCCATCACCTCATGGCAGATAGAAGGGGAAGATACACAGGCAGTGACAGATTTTACTTTCTTGTGCTCTATGATCACTGCAGATGGTGACAGCAGCCCCGAAATTAAAAGACACCTGCTTCTAGGGAGGAAACGATGACAAAGCTCAATAGCATCTTAAAAAGCGGGGACATCACCTTGCCGACAAAGGTCCCCGTAGTCAAAGCTAGGGTCTTTCCAGTAGCGATGTATGGAAGTGAGAGCTGGACCATAAAGAAAGCTGACTGCTGAAGAATCGATGCTTTTGAATTGTGGTGCTGGAGGAGATTGTTGAGAGTCCCCTGGACTGCAAGGAGATCAAACCTATCCATTCTGAAGGAAATCAACCCTGAGTGCTCACTGGAAGGACAGATTCTGAAGCTGTGGCTTCAATACTTTGGCCATCTCTTGAGAAGACTCCCTGGAAAAGACCCTGATGTACGGAAAGAGTGAAGGCAAGAGAAGGAGATGACAGAGGCCAAGATATCATGAAAGCTACCAACATGAATTTCATCAAAATCCGGAAGGCAGTGGATGACAGGAGGGCCTGGCGTGCTCTGGTCCATGGGGTCACAAAGAGTCAGACACGACTTAACAACTAAACAACAACGAAAAGTCCAGAAAACTCAAAGAGCCAATCCCTAGTGGGCAAAGAGAACAGAGATATTTTTTCCTCCTCTACCATTCCCCAGTACCCTGATATTTTTTTTCTTTTTGACAGCATCTAACTGAGAATGTCTTGTTTACAAGGTTGTTCAAGGATATTAACTTCTCCAAACAGTGGTATGTTTCCCCACCCCTTTGCAAAGCCTTGAGTCCATATGACTTAATTACTAATGGTCACATAGCAAGAATTTGATACCCTGAAATGTCTGTAGATTGCACTGTAGAGGAGGATTTGGAAATGATGGCCCTTCTGATGCTGTTGGACTCAACTTCCATGAGGTCCAGCCAGCATAATCAACAGTGAGGGGTGATGATAATGTAAATATATGGAGAGCAATACATTCCACATCTTTGTGGTGGAACAGCAGGATGGAAATGTCTTCAAAACCTCTCTAAGCAACCTTCACCTGTATGCCTCTTTGTCCATTCCCAGAGATTTGCTACCCACCCTACTGGTTTGTGCAAGGGTATACTCTCTCTTGGATCTCACGATTGCCTCTTTCAAAAATCATTCTCCACAATTTCCAGATTTCCTCTACAGAAAAAAATACACCCAAAGCTCCACTGAGTGATTATGATCTAAATGCCCAGAACAGCTATGGAAGCTCGAAGTGGGGAAAGCTACATTTCATTTGATTTGTAGGTGATATTTCTCAACAAGCCAGGGAAATAATTTGGAGTCCTAGTGCATAATGACATTAGAGATACTGTAAGCAGAAATTTCTCTTTCCACGCTGGTCACCAAAAATGGGGAAAGCCGTTATTTAGTTTTACCTGAGATTTATTTTTCTGCATTACATTAATAACTCAAACATTCTAAAAGCTCCCTGGTGGTCTAAACTGCAAATAGCTTCAGCTCTTGTTGTGTGCCTATAAGCAGACATACATTTCAAGTGAGCAGATACTTTTCAACAAGGTAACTTCAAACATCTGAAAAGAAACTTATATATACACTTTCATCTCCACCTTTCCAAGAAACTGAGGCCAGAAGCAGATGTTACATAGATCCAAGACAGCTGGTGGAAAGAGCAACTTGGTACGCCTTCCCCCTCTTCTCTCTTTCCAGCAAATAACAGTATAAAAAGTGACGTGACATCATTTGCCATATTGATTTCCTTCACTGGTTGGACTTCAGAGGATACTTACATCATGATGATGTAGTGTCACATATTCTATCCCAGAGTTGTGCAGAATTCCCCATGAAGCATAGCTACTACCCACACTGCTTGGGGAACTCTGGAAGTGGCAGGACAAAAACCGAAATGTGCACAGCTATAATTCACATTTTTTTTAAAAAATCACCTGTTGGAAGAACAGAGGAGACTTGGCGTTGTTTTCAGCAATTTACACAGTTCTTTTATTATTCAGTTCTCGCCTGAACAGTGTGGAATCCAGATGGTAGTGCAGCTTTGCTTTCTAAGTTGTGGCCCATTAACTACCCAAACAAATTTATATGCCCTTTTGTTACTACCTGGCCCCACTTCAAATTTCTCCCTAATTACTTCAGCTCATCTTTGCTCAATTCAGTTTTTAAAACATCTGTTCCCATAAGTATGCACGTGCTGACATTCTGCCATGCTTTATGTCAGCTTCCAGCGTTGCATTTTGAAAATCCTTGTCTATCCCACAGAACCGTTACTTTTCCACAAGCTAACACACTTTTTCCACATTCCGCAAATCTCACCTTTTTAACAACCAATTTCCTGGAACCAGCAGGCAAATATGAATGGAAATAAGAGCCACGTTCCAATCAAAACATCTCTATAGCAAAATCAGGAAAATGGGGTCATTCCTAATTAACTCATATATCTTTCCAGTTAATGTTAATCTTCTTCTTAGTGCTACATGTCATTTTCCATTGAAGTTTATAACATAATACATGCAACTACTGCCTCAGAGATACTCATTTTGAAAAACAACAGGCTAGTGTTTCCTAGATATATGCTCTGCATTCTGATTCACACCTGCTTTTAGCCTGAAAGCTCTAAATGCTGAAGCCTAATGTTAATAAAGTAAATTGTGCTCAACTATATTTGTACTTGCACATAACGGCATGATTTTGGACAGAAGAAAATGCAGATATATTTATCTACCTTACCTGACTTTGGTAGCAGTATAACCAGCCCCCACCTTCCCTTCCTGACAAAAAGAGAAATTGCCTTGTACATCAATGATATAACTTAAAAGGCCTCTCTGGAATTGCATTTTTCTCTTTATAGTACATATGACTTCTTTATAACCACAGGCCTATTTTTTCTTCTGCCTCTGGGATAGAAACATATAAACAGTTTTGAATTATAAAAATGACTGAGAGGAGAAATCTCAAAGAAGTGTTGATATCCTCTTAAAAATGGTACCATGCTAGTTGCCTATCAAACCATTCTATGTTCTGCTGAAAAAGCTAAGAAAATAAATAACCTTATTTATTTATTTATTAGATTTCTATCCCGCCCATCTAGACCAAATGTCTACTCTGGGTGGTTTACAAATGTAAAAACAATAAAATAAAAAACATATATTATATACAATTATACGATACTCTTAAGATAATGTCACTGTATCAACAACTAATACAGTTTGAATATGCAAATTGTGTTCAATTTTTTAACAGTGTTTCATAGCAACACTTTACAATGCTCAGAATCCACCATAGTTCATCCATTTCACTTATGGGTGACTGCACTCAAGAAACAATGCATAAGGAAAGTTGGGATCTGAACCTGGGACAAGTTAATCAAATCACACTTCAATCTAGGGATATTAACTAGGGATGTGTACCAGCACCAAAATTCAGATTTAGAATTCCAGATTTGGAATTCAGGATTTTAAATAGTTAGAATGTCAGCATATCTGGAAATCCAATATACACAATATGAATATGTTATTGTCATTTTGCCCAAGCGCTTGAGGAAACCCTTCCAGGCCCAGCTGAGGCAAGTGCACCTGAACGTTGGGAACATTTCAAGAACGCTGTTTATAACACTGCTTTGTCCACATTTGGCAAGAAGACCAAAAAGACGGCTGACTGGTTCGAAGCCCACTCGGAGGAGTTGATTCCAGCCATCGAGGATAAGAGGAGAGCTCTAGCAGCATACAAAGCCTGCCCTAGTGAGTACAACTTGCAAGCTCTTCGAGCTGCTCGTAGCCAAGTCCAACAGACTGCCAGGAGATGTTCCAATGATTATTGGCTCCAGCTCTGCTCTCAGATACAGTTAGCAGCAGACACAGGTAACATCAAGGGAATGTATGATGGGATCAAGCAGGCCTTAGGTCCATTACAGAAGAAAATTGCTCCCCTGAAGTCTATGACAGGCATGTTCATCCAGGACCGAACACAGCAGATGGACCGCTGGGTGCAGCACTACTCTGAGCTGTATTCCAGACAGAATGCAGTAACCGAAGAAGCATTAAATAACATTGAGTGTCTCCCTGTCCTGGAAGAGTTGGACAGTGAACCAACCTTAGCAGAAATCAAAACGGCCTTGGATTCCCTTGCCTCTAGCAAGGCACCTGGAAAGGATAACATCCCTGTTGAAGAGCTGAAATGCTGCAAAGAGACCACCACCACCGAACTGTATGAAATCTTTCATCTTTGCTGGAGTGAAGGTAGAGTACCACAGGACATGAAGGATGCAAACATCATCACATTGTACAAGAACAAAGGAGACAGGGGCGACTGCAATAACTACCGCGGCATCTCTCTTCTTAGCATTGTAGGAAAGCTGCTTGCCCGTGTCGTGCTGAAGAGGCTCCAGGTGCTTGCAGACAGAGTCCACCCAGAATCACAGTGTGGATTCCGAGCAAATAGGTCCACCACTGACATGGTATTCTCCCTCAGACAGTTGCAGGAGAAATGCAGGGAACAACAACAGCCACTCTTAGTGGCCTTCATAGACCTTACAAAAGCATTTGATTTGGTTAGCAGGGATGGCCTTTTTAAAATACTTACTAAGATTGGATGTCCTCCTCGACTCCTTAGCATCATCAGGTCCTTTCATGAGGGAATGAAGGGCACTGTAGTTTTTGATGGCTCAACATCAGATCCCTTTGACATCCGAAGTGGAGTGAAACAGGGCTGTGTCCTTGTGCCGACCCTGTTTGGGATTTTCTTTGTTGTCATGCTGAAGCACGCCTTCGGAACTGCAACAGAAGGTGTCTATCTCCGGACTAGATCAGATGGAAAGCTTTTTAATCTCTCAAGACTGAGAGCAAAGACCAAAGTTCAGCTGAAATGCATGCGGGACTTCCTCTTCGCCGATGATGCAGCCATTGTTGCCCACTCTGCCGAAGACCTCCAACAACTCATGAATCGTTTTAGCAAGGCCTGCCAAGACTTTGGACTAACTATCAGCCTGAAGAAAACACAAGTCACGGGCCAGGGCATGGACTCACCTCCCTCTATTACCATCTCCATGCAAGAATTTGAGGTTGTCCATGAATTCGTGTACCTTGGCTCAACCATCTCTGACACTCTTTCCCTAGACGTCGAGCTGGATAGACGCATTGGCAAAGCAGCTACCATGTTCTCAAGACTCACAAAAAGAGTATGGCTCAATAAGAAGCTGACAGCATACACCAAGATCCAGGTCTATAGAGCCTGTGTCCTGAGCACACTCCTGTACTGCAGTGAGTCCTGGACCCTTCATGCACGGCAAGAGAGAAAGCTGAACACGTTCCATATGCGCTGCCTCCAACGTATTTTTGGTATCACCTGGCAGGACAAAGTTCCAAATAGAGTAGTCCTAGATCGAGCTGGAATTTCTAGCATGTATACACTACTGAAACAGCGATGCCTACGCTGGCTCGGGCATGTTGTGAGAATGGCTGATGGTCGGATTCCAAAGGATCTCCTGTATGGAGAACTAGTGCAGGGAAATCGCCCCAGAGGGAGACCACAGCTGCGATACAAGGATATCTGCAAGTGGGATTTGAAGGCCTTGGAAATGGATCTCAACAGATGGGAAACCCTGACATCGGAGCGTTCAGCCTGGCAGCATGCGGTGCATCACGGCCTCTCCCAATTTGAAGAGACCCTCGCCCAGCAGGCTGAGGCAAAGAGGCAGTCACGAAAGCAGCAAAATCAGGGAGCTAGATGGGGTACAGATTGTATTTGTCCTAAGTGTGGAAGGGATTGTCACTCTCGAATTGGCCTCCTCAGCCACACTAGACGCTGTTCCAAGTCCTCCATACAGAGCACGATACCATAGTCTCTCGAGACTGAAGGATGCCTATGATGATGATGATGATTGTCATTATTTTCCCCTTTCAAGGAATACAAATAGGCAAAACATTCTTAAAGGATTCCTCTTTGTCCTCTGATACCTTCCCAGTGATTGTAGCAAACAAAAAGAGAGCACTCCAGCAGGCAGCAGTGCCTAGGTATTGGAAATAACTATACAGGTAAACTGAATGAACCCCCCAAACAGTGGGAATGCCAGGAGGAAATCCCAGCAGCACTGGGGAAGCAGAGGACATGTGACTATGGGGAGTGGGCAAGTATACTGGGCAGCACTGGCAGGCAGACTGGAACAGCAGAGCATGCAGTGGGTGAGAATGGTGCCAACAGCATGGGGTACAGGACAGTTGAGTAAGTACAGATTTGGAGTATCAGTTGGAAGAATGAAAGAGGCAGAAGGAGGGAGCACCAGACTGAAGCATGGCATAGTGGTGTGAGCAGAGTGTGCCATCCTCTCTTACTTCATGGGGGCTTCAGGAAAGCCAGCAATGACCTTAAGCAAAATATGTTTTCCTTATGATCCGGATTGCAGGCATGAGTCGTGTGGACTGACAACACCTCCTGCCTGAAAGAACACTCTCTCACTGGTCGGTGGGCAAGACAGTAGTCCCACTGCCATCTTGGCCAGAACTCCCCAAACAGATTACTTCTCATCCCAGTAAGACAAGGAATCAGTCTCTTTTGGCTTGTAGGCCACCTGCATGTATGTCTCTATCTCTGCCTTTGCCATGTCCTTCTTCTGGGTGGTATCTCTGGAGGACAGGCACTTGCTATGCTTGTCAAGACAGAGTCCAGAAAGCTTGTCCCGTTACAGGGGAGAGGGATATGGACTCTGGAACACAACTGCAGGAGTGCTATGAATATTGCTAGTTCCTTCTTGCTCTGTGTGGCCCCCTCCCTCAGTGCTAGACAGACCTTCTTCACGAGCTGCTGCATGTGATGGAAAGCTATCTGGCATTGTGCCTCCCTGCTGCCACTTAATATCCATTGCCCACTGTTTAATGTGAAGATCCAAGAGGGTTGGGCCTTCACATTAAACACATTCCTCCTCCTTCCACATGGAGGCAAACATGTAGTGGAGCTTTCTGGTCAGGGCCACTACTCTGAGTTAGAAAAATGATGTTCCCCTATATGGCACCCTCTATGCACCTAGACTGTCCTTTCATTATGTCCTCCATCATGCCAACCAAGCCCTTAAACATTGGAATCACGTGACTAAGGATGGCTGTCTCCCTACTAAGGACCTGTGTTACACTCTCAAAGCTTTGGGAGCCATAGACCTCCACTATTCTCTGCCCAGAAGACCAGCAACACCAATGGAAGCTTCCAGTACCAAATCACAGAGTGCCCTTTGCTGCTCTAGCCTTCTTTCAAGCAGGTAAAGAATGGAGTTTCCTTCAGCTGCCTGGGAGATAGGTTTCAGTTCCACTTTCTCCCCTGGGAGCAAAAACCTAACTTTTTGCTTTCTAAATTTTGGGACTAAATATGACTCCAAATATTAAGAATTATTATTACAGTATTCAGAACTATCAAATTTGGATTTGGATATATCTGAAGATGGCATTATTTGGTGAATTCCAAACATTTCTGAATCCAGATGCATATCCTTAATATTAAGTAACAAGTAAAAAAAGAAAAAAGATATGCAAAAGGGAAAAGATACTCTGTTATAGATATTGAATACCATAGGATATGTAGCCAATTTGCATTATAAATGGCTCTTTAAAAAACAGGCTAAAAAAACTTTTAGAGGAGCCTTAATGCATGGTAAAATGATAAAATAATATAGAACTGAAAATGAAAATATCACATTTTACATCCTTTGGCTGAAATCAAATTGTTGTAATTTTATGCCATGCAACAAGAATGACATCATTAGCAGGTGATATTACTTTTTCATTTAATTTAATTTAAAGCTTGTTTTTGCCCTGGGAAAGCCTCTGGGAGGCATAGAGTGTGTGCATATATAGAGGGTGCCTCTCCTGTCAGAAAACTGCTGCTGGTGG
Source organism: Pogona vitticeps (assembly GCF_051106095.1). Lineage (NCBI taxonomy): Eukaryota > Metazoa > Chordata > Lepidosauria > Squamata > Agamidae > Pogona > Pogona vitticeps. Next base: position 142,198,202 of record NC_135784.1, on the reverse strand, counting down.
TCCCTCTGTTGGACTGAGATAGCAAGTAGAGATTGGGCAACTGGGCAGCAATTTTCCAAAATGAAGACTTCCCCCATATTCCCACTCTCAGAGGACACTCCCAAGGACAAAAGGGATCCATAGGAAGCCTTGGAACCACAAGCTGCTATAAACAAAATATTAAAACATAAAAGCTGACAGTTTTTTAAAAATTCAGCTTGGTGATATAAAAAATGAGGGAATAAAATAAAGCATTGAACATCGGCTACATTGACTAAAGCTTTGAACATATTTGTGCATCATAGCTATCAGAAATGTGTTTAATTTATTTTGGTAGACTAGAATAAACTTTCATTTCTCTTCACCTTAACAGAGGACCAAATCATGTAAAAATAACCTTGGGTTATGCCTTTTAAATTTGTTGACAACACTATTACTTAACTTTTCTTATTTGAAGCATCACTGCAACATATGGCAATTACTGACCAATCCTCAAAGTACAGTACTGGTAAAGGGGGGGGGACCCACTCCAATAAATGGGAAATACACAGGCAGAGGAATTTAAGGATCAGAACTATAGCTTGTCTGAAGAACAGTCTACTGATACAACATAGTGTTGTGCCATATGGTGGCTCTGATTTGTGAAAAGGCAGACTATTTTAATTTCCAGCACAATAAGTCCCTTAATCTAAGCAAACTCAAATATCCAGCTATAATACAAGATGTAATAAACAGAAGGATAATCAAAGCCAGGAAGGTGAAAGTATGCTTAATAAGATATTTTCCCAGATGAACACCTCAAATCCTTGTAATTTAGTACTGCAGAGAAATTACAGAGCAGCTAAAGTATATGGGTCAACAAGTCAGTCCAACAGGCAAGACTCATACACAATATACATCCAGATAATAGGCAAGACACTTACCATCTCAGAGCAATCTTGATTGGTGTAGTAAGGCAGGATGTGAATAGGTCAGCTGGCAGGTCAGGGATCATTGGCAACAACTCGTTAGCTTCACATGCTGCCAGCTGAATGCAATTCTTCATTGAAGGGGGTAAAGGCATCTGAGCCAGGGGGTGGTTTGGATTAATGGCTGCCACCTTCACAAGAGAGAAAAAAACCCAAACAGTTAAATTTTCTTACCAATTAACCACAAGTACATAGAAATTCACATGAATTATAGCCAATTAGGAAATGCCAAGCTCAAGCAACCTGTTGAATCAACAGTGACTAAAACCCTAAAGATATTAATATATGATCGTAACCTCTAGACTGCATCTGTTTCACTGAACGATGTCTTCCATTGTTGTTTTGCCTTTCCTCAGCAGCTCAGAAGTGTGGACTGTTCAAAGGAACCCCACATGCTACATTCTTTATTATAAGAATACTTTCACATCAAACTTCAATCTTTGTGTCCAAAGAGACTAACAAAAAACAAACAAATCCATCTTAGTGTATCATATCTCAAATCACAAAGAAGATTAAAAGACACATTCAGATGAAAATGGCAAGGAAAGAGACAAAACAGCTACCCTGTCTCCCCAATCTACATTCATTCAAATACACGTCATCTTCTTCTGGTTGCTGCACCATGGGGGTGGGCGGGCTTTCACTTAACTGGGGCATATTTTTGGGGTAGGGTTTATATTACAAGCATCCTGAAAAATCATACTAGAGCTTATTTTCAGGTTAGGTCTTATTTTTGGGAAACCAGGGTATTATACAGAAAATGGCAAAAACTAGACCAGTCAACTGAGTACTCACTGGATATCATTCATTTCTTAATTCATATTGTTATCCCATCCCAAAAGGATACTGTAAAGATTAACTACCTGGAAATTATTATGAAAGAGGAACTCCTCTGTCATAATTTGCAAGTGCTTAGAAAGCAAGAATACTGAAAAATAGCTTGGCAGAATCTATCTATATCTGATACACTGCATCTCTAAGTTTCAGGAAGAGATTTCAGTGTCTCACGGGATTTCTAGTTATGAAATGCTAGCTGCAAGAAAGCATTTGTTCTAACCCACATATGCTCCCTTGAATATGGCCCCTTACATTTCATAATAGGGATGAGAGATACAGTATTCTAATTTGCTAGGGGAGGGGAGAGTACATGCACTAGCCCTTATCCCAATTCACTGATAATTTAACACTAAAAAGGGGCAGAGGAACTCGAGACCAAATTGCCAACATGCACTGGATTATGGAGAAAGCCAGAGAGTTCCAGAAAAACATCTACTTCTGCTTCATTGACTACGCAAAAGCCTTTGACTGTGTGGACCACAGCAAACTATGGCAAGTCCTAAAAGAAATGGGCGTGCCTGACCACCTTATCTACCTCCTGAGAAACCTATATGTGGGACAGGAAGCAACAGTTAGAACTGGACATGGAACAACGGATTGGTTCAAAATTGGGAAAGGAGTACGACAAGGCTGTATACTGTCACCCTGCTTATTTAACTTATATGCAGAATACATCATGCGAAAGGCTGGACTGGAGGAATCCCAAGCTGGAATTAAGATTGCAGGAAGAAATATCAACAACCTCCGATGTGCAGATGATACCACTCTGATGGCAGAAAGTGAGGAGGAATTAAAGAACCTTGTAATGAGGGTGAAAGAGGAGAGTGCAAAAAACGGTCTGAAACTCAACATCAAAAAAACTAAGATCATGGCCACTGGTCCCATCACCTCCTGGGAAATAGAAGGGGAAGATATGGAGGCAGTGTCAGATTTTATCTTCCTGGGCTCCATGATCACTGCAGATGGAGACAGCAGCCCCGAAATTAAAAGACGCCTGCTTCTTGGGAGGAAAGCAATGACAAACCTTGACAGCATCTTAAAAAGCAGAGACATCACCTTGCCAACAAAAGTCCGAATAGTCAAAGCTATGGTTTTTCCTGTAGTGTTGTATGGAAGTGAGAGCTGGACCATAAAGAAAGCTGACCGCCGAAGAATTGATGCCTTTGAATTGTGGTGCTGGAGGAGACTCTTGAGAGTTCCCTGGACTGCAAAGAGAACAAACCTATCAATTCTAAAGGAAATCAACCCCGAGTGCTCATCGGAAGGACAGATCCTGAAGCTGAGGCTCCAGTACTTTGGCCATCTCATGAGAAGAGAAGACTCCTTGGAAAAGACTTTGATGTTGGGAAAGTGTGAAGGCAAGAGGAGAAGGGGACGACCGAGGATGAGATGGTTGGACAGTGTCATCGAAGCAACCAACATGAATTTGACACAACTCCGGGAGGCGGTGGAGGATAGGAGGGCTTGGCGTGCTCTGGTCCATGGGGTCACGAAGAGTCGGACACGACTAAACGACTGAACAAACAAAAAAAAAGGAAACTACACAGATACAAAACAAGTATGTACACTAGGAAACAGAACAAAAGAAAATAAATCCTTATGTAAAGAGATGTACCAAGGAAAAGGAAATTAAGGCTGACATACTGTCCACACTTAGATGGGAATATATCACATGGAACATAACTAGTGATGTAGATATTATGTGTAGATATTATGTATAATGTGTAGATATTATGTGTAGATATTATGTATAAAATTACATTGTAAATGTCTTGTTTCAAGTCAGGGATTAATATCTATGGTTCTCAGATGTTGCTGAACTGCAGTTTCCAGTATTTCTCACCATGGGCTAGATCAGATTGGGGAAGAATGGAGACAAAGTCCAACAACATACAGAGAACCAAAGTTATCTAGCCCTGTTTTAAAAAGCGGCATCTGCTAAGAGCTAATGAAAGCAGAATGAATCCTTTTTGAGAGCTCAGTTTTAAAATGGCCAGCAATAGCAGTAAACTGCAAAAAGAGTTAAACTTCTGTCCAGAGTAGTGGGTCATCAGAGAAACATCAGAGTAAATCAGGTTTCATCAATAAGATGAGAGTCTACATAGTGAAATGTTTCAAAATAAGAAATGGTTCTTCAAAGCCTGGATAACAACTCAGCTACAAGTTATGATTGAGCCATGGATAATCTGCCATGAAATCTAAATGTAGGCAAAGTAATGGAAAAGTTTTTTAAAAAAAACTCTTCTATGTACAAACTATATTTAACAATTTGTGATGTTAAGAGCATTCCTGCAGCAGTAAATGGGAAATATCAGTTGTACTCTAATTTTCCTCAGTTCTTTTGCTTCAGATGTTTTACTGTAACCTACCTTAACAATTAACAATAAATAACAATAGGAACAACACTCCTCCATATATAGATGAAGTTGTGGAAAATATTGGCAGGAAAAGGTTTTTACCTACTAATAAGGACAGCCTGACAACCTGGTTGCACCATGCAGTCAACCTGGAAAACACCAGATTATTTGAACTGCAATTCCTGCCATCCTTGATCACTGGATGTGTTGGGTGGGTTTCATGAGAGCTGTACTAGTTCAAAACAGTTGGGAAGGGGGTTTACCAGTTTGATTATTGCTGTTGGAGATCCTCTTCCCTAAGGTACAAAAAGGATAGCAAAGCATGGAATGCTGAAGTAGCATGCTCTAGACTAATTATTCCCTACGTAGGGAAACAGTCCAGAGGTATGAACCAGGACATGTAGAGACACACAAATAAAACTGAATAATGGTGAGGAAAGGCACATATGTCAACAGTGCAAGACAAAATAGAAGTCAAAAGTTGTGAAATTAATTGAATGTCATGATGAGTAGCTGAATTGAGTTTTCTTCATTATTTAGAGAAAATAAGAAAAGCCTCGTTCTTTTGCATTGTTATTTTGGCAAGTGGTGGGGAGTCCCTCCCTAAACAATGTGTTGTGAACGTGTCACTATTATATGCATGCTCAGCAGTGTGCCTCTCATAGGCTCATCTTTCAGTCTCCTTCAATTCACGAACATTTGAGTGTTGTTGTACCAGTATATATCTATACGTTGGCACCTCAGTCAGTTCTGTGAGCAGTGAGTGCTTCTGGGTCTTCTGTGATGTATTTATTTGAGCTCATTGTATCTTTTGAATTCTGAATGTAAATATATATGCACTGTCTGTTCAACTTATTATTCATTGATTTTAATTCCCATAATTGGCTATTTATTTACAGTTACAATATTTAAATTTGAAATAACAGCAATTGTATTAATTATAAACATTTTCTAATATGAAGGGTACAACTGATGGAAAGAACTGGATGTCCATGCGAAACTGATGAAAAGACTAGAAGAAAATTGGTCAAGGAGGCTATAGCAACATTAAAGGATCTGCAGGAATATCTGGAAAGTACTGGCTGTGTAGTACATGTGACAATACTCTCCCGTATTCTTCATATGTCTGAGCTATGGGGTAGAGTGGCAAGATGGAAGCCTTTTCTTGTGAAGAAAAACATCCAAGCCCAGCTAAATTTTGCAAAAACACATCTGAAGTCTCCAAAAAAAAAAAAAAAGCATGTGGGAAAAAGTGTTATGGTCTTATGAAAACAAGGTTGAGCTTTTCAGCCCTAATTCCAAAATATATGTTTGGCGCAAAAACTACACATAACCAAAAGAACACCATACCCACAGTGAAACGTGGTGGCAGCATCATGCTTTGGGGCTGTTTTTCCTCAGCTGGGACAGGGACCTTAGTCAAGATAGAGGAAAGTATGAACAGTTCCAAATACCAGTCAACATTGGCACAAAACCTTCAGGCTTCTGCTAGAAAACTGAACATAAGCAGGAACTTCATCTTTCAGCATGACAACGACCCAAAGCATATAGCCAAATCAACAAAGGAATGGCTTCACCAGAAGAAGATGAATATTTTGGAATGGCCCAGCCAAAGCCCAGACCTGAATCTAATTGAATATCTTTGAGGTGATCTGAAGAGGTCTGTGAGCAAGGGACGCCCTTGCAATCTTACAGATTTGGAACATTTTTGCAAAGAAGAGTGGGCAAATATTGTCAAGTCAAGATGTGCCATACTGATAGACTCGTACCCAAAAAGGCTGAGTGCTATAATAAAATCAAAAGGTGCTTCAGCAAAGTATTAGTTTAAGGGTGTGCACACAGATGCAACCATATTATTTCAGGTTTTTTTACTTCCCTCCACCTAAAAGATTTCAGTTTGTTATTCAACTGGGTTGTACAGTTCATAGGTCTCATTAAAGGTGGAAAAAGTTCTGAAATTATTTATCTTTGTCTCATTTTTTACATCACAGACACCTGACATTTTAACAGGGGTGTGTAAACTTCTTATATCCACTATATATTAAAGAAATGAATAAAATAGTTCAAACAAAAGGTGCTTTAGAACACAAATGCAAAACACTACTTTTAGTGTGATGCAATTTCAATGCAATTATCAGTATTCTTATTCTGCTCAGGCTGAAGGCAAAAGGTAGATAATGAGCAGAGTTAATCTGTAACAAACCCAACTCAGATATGAGAAATAAACATGAAGTTCCTACTCAAGTGAAAGGTAAAAATAAGGATACACATTAAATTTCATCCCTACTGTATGTGAACAAATTTATATTCCCAAACATGAAATAAACTTTACATTGGGAAAAGACAATTGCTTTTTCATTCTGGCATTATTTGACCCTTGATTCAAGGAAGAATTGACATTTCTTCATTTTCTGTTTTTCAGCACACAGAGAATTTAAACTGTAAGGGAATAAATTCCAAGGAGAACAAAGAGCTTTGTTTAGTCAGCAAAAGCAAATGTCTTCCTTGTAAAAAAGACAAATCTATTGGTCAGGCAAAAGGCAGCTGAATATACATGCTACAAATATTGAGGTGACCATTGCTGGATTATATTACTATCAGTATCAACCAGGGATGTACAGGGCTTGTATTCACAAGCTAAATAATACAGCACAAAGAAATGTCTCCTTGCACCAAACTTTTTTTTTGTTAACAGTCTCCAAGGGAACTTGGGCATTTGCAAGACTAATTGCCTTTGTGTATGCAATTACCCAAAATGTAGAATAAGAAAAATGGCTATCAAAACATAAAATATGAATAAATGTTGAATTTAGGTTTAAAAGGTAGAAGCATTAGATGAGTTGTTGGCATCTTTGTGACTCTGGATATATTTGGTGCAAACTATATAAACCACAACAGGTTTGTGCCAGATGCAATCATAAGAGAAATACTAGTAAGAGTTCTTCACATACCCAGCCTCAATACATAAAGACATTAGATACTTCGAGACACAGAGCTCCTACTGCTTACAATTAAAAGGCAATTGGCAGCTATTCCATCTTCTTTCAAATAATAAATTTTCTTTTGGTAAGAGGGGAAAAAAGATAAACGAAAATCAATGGGAAAACTCCAGGAGGGCTGCAGTTGATAACAGTATCATCTGATCTACCGCAAACTTTCATAAATGATCTGTGATTTTTAATATTTTTGCAAGCTATCTTTAGTCCTTGCAAGGAAGGAAGGAAGGAGGCAATGTGAGTGCTTATTAAAAACCTTATCTAGAAGCACTCACTTTCATAGACATGGAATACTACTTGAAATTTGTTCAATGTGTCATTTTGCAATTTGCTTACATGTTTCACAAGGCAAATACATAGCTAATGGAAACATCCTCCTTTTAATGTGATTTTGAAATATTTATGAAAGTAAGTTTGCTAGGCTCATGGGAAAGTGAAAATACTCCTAGACAGTATTATTAAATGTCAAAACCCTGCTCTTAGAAAATTTCAGACATTCACTTGATGAGCTCTTAGCAGTTCAGAATCCAGAGCCTTCCTAGCAGCTGTGGCACTGGGATTGGGAGGAAACATTTTCTGGTGGCACAAAATCAGTTGGGTGGCTCTGTATTCAGTTGAAAAAGACACTCTTACCAGCTTTCCAAAACCGACTTTAACTTTCTCTAAATAGTACCCCATTCTTAAGACAATCTGCACGGTGAATATAGTAACACTTGAGATAATCTAGTACTGTACATGAGTTACATTGCTGAAACTGAAGGGTTATGCACACTGATTTTCCTCTATATCATATACAGCACTAGAATGTAAGAAGCATGATAGTTCAGGCTTGATTTGATCTAGGTCCCGCTTGTTCATCTCTTTGGAAGTACAGTATCTGCAAAGCTCTCCTCCAGCAGCACTTCATTTCAAATGAATCAATTTTGGTTCTGTCAGCTTTCTTTATTGTTCAACTTTCACACCCACATAGGTGATTGGTAATCCAAGTGTCTATGATCCTGATCAATCTCCAGTGATACATGATCGTTTTTAAGATTGCTATTCTTTCTAGTATTAGTCTTCTGCTTTCTTGGCTGCACTTTCCATTTGGATTGATGGTTGAATCAAGGTAGATAAAAATTCTCTTTCAGTTCTTCATTGTCAATATTTAAGTTCTGTAATTCTTCTGTAGTCATGATTTTTGTCTTAATGTTCAAATGTAGTCCTGCTCTGGCACTTTCTTCTTTCACTTTCCCTAAAAATTGTCTCAAGCCATTGCTTCTTTTTTGCGATTACGATGGTATCATCTACTTATCTTAAATTACTGGTGTTCCTTCCAAAATTTTTTACTTCTCCTTCATCTGAATCTAGTTCAGTTCTCCATATGATATGTTCTGCATACAGATTGAACAGGTAAGGGGATAAAATGCAACTGTGTCTGAGACCTTTGCCTATGGGCGACCATTCTGTCTCTCCATATTCTGTCCTACTGATAGCTTCTTGTTCACAATAGAAGTTATGCATCAGGACAATCAAATGCTGAGGTGCACACATTACTTTCAGAACAACTCATAGTTTCTCATGATCTACACAATCAAAGGCTTTGGTGTAGTTTATAAAGCATCCCAACTTTGGGTAATCCAGGTGTTCTTGGACTGCAACTCCAGAAACCCCAGCCAACATAGCTAGCGTTGAGTTGCAGTCTAAGAACATTTGGGTTACCCAAGGTTGGGAACCACTGGCACAGACTGATTCTCCTCCGCATTCGAGTAGCCAGCAGATATTTGCCATGTGATCTCAAGTGCCCCTTCCTTTTCAAAATCCAGCTTGAACATCAGGCTCTTTTCACTCCATATAAGGTAAAATTTAGGAAAACATTCACTATACGGAGGTCCTGGCACCCATTTTCTGTTATCTAAATGCTAGCATTTTGGTGGTGCAATTGTTTATTCTTTTGATGTTATTGTTTGTCATTGTTAGAAACTAAGGAAATGTTTATGCAAAAGAGTATAGGCTCAGGAGAAGATGGTTCATGGAAGCTCAAGGCTGCAACTTCCTTCATGCTCAATATTTATGACTCCTGGTGGTTTCTCAGAAGTGACGACACCCTTGTCTTCTATGTCAATGTGTTAACAAAGCTAGGAAAGAACAATAGCTTCTTTCCAGCAGATGACAATTTTAAAAAATTCTGCAAATCATTGCCATACTGGATTCAGAAGTACTAAAAGTGGAAAACAAACCAAAAGTACAGATTTCATTTCATCACTTCAAATCAGAAGAAGTTAGTCATGTGCCCTATTTGACAGTAAAGGAACAAGCATTCCCACAATAGCACTTAATGTCCAAAAATAAAAGGAATAAATACAAAAATCCTCCACTGCTCTAACACAAAGTATCTCACAAGCTGCTAAAGAGGGCTAGAAATAAAGATGAAGATGGAGTGTAGGCAAAACTAAGCACACCTAAAGCTGATATGTTATTATTTTTGCTCCCACCGGTTCCTTACCCCTCCCTTTATTTTAGGGCTGTTGTTGTTTTTACATATAATGGGGAGTTGAAGATATAGTATATGCAGTTATGAGGGGTGACATGGAAAGATCATGTAACTTAAGCAGTTCATTTAGCTATCCAAAATTGCAGTATGTTTACAGACACACTCTGAAATCAGGGAAGCTAGGTAACATATTTTCCAAATCTTCATTGTGGCCATAAGAGAAGGGAAACTCTCTGAATCTCTCAGTGCAGACACTCTTTTGAAAAGTTCTTGTTACTCAGGTAGCTCTCTGTCCCAAATTGAAAGGCTATTTTCTCCCTGACGGTGTTAAAAAGTTTCTCAATCCCATCTTCCACTTAGAAGGAGGAGGAGTTAGAGACCAAACAGAGGGATATGTCTTAGCTTCTGTGTTTCTTGTAAAACTGTCCTATTAACAACGATGTTTGAACAACAGTTGTATAATCTAAATGCTACTACATGGTGTGTTGCATGTTTTATAATCAAAGTGTTGCTAGAATCCTACAATGAGTTATGGAACATCCCTCAGGATTCTGTTAGACTGAGAAGGCATTTTCTGGGTGATCAGAAAAAGAAATTTCATACTGGAGTAACAAGAAAGACAAACTTTTCACTTTTTGCTTTTAAAAAAAACACAGAATAGAAATATAGCTGATTTGGCATTTAACATTTTCATAACACAGAACTGGCATTTCTGCCCTTCATCTTCCTGTCCCCCAGGAACACTATTCATGCTGAGAAAGAATTCTTCTTAATTGCAGTATTTCCACTGAGATATAAAGATTGAAGCAAACATTCCCAACCAGCACCCACAGAGGAAGTGCTTTTTCTACAAGAGTGATAGCACACTTTTAGGGTTGTCATATTCCAGTTCTCCAAACCCAAGTACCCCATAAACCTGCATATGAATATGCAAAGTAGATAATCCCATTTTTATAACATGCAAATGTACACACTACAAAAATTATTTTAGTCTTCATATTATTAATTATGTGAATTAAAGAAATTAATTGTTACATTAATTATTCTTCCAAAAACACGTTTCAACCTTGGGTTCATCACTGAACTAAGATTGCGACCACAGTGTAATTGCTGGAGTGCTGGAAAAGGAGAATCCAAGTTCAAATCCCTGCTCAGTCACAAAGCTTATTTGGTAGCCTTGTACTAGTCAGAACTTCTCAGTCATGTGCATCTAAAAGCATTGTGTTTTTGGAATACAGTGGGGAGAGAGGAATCATGTCAATCAGTTACATACCGTATTTTTCGCTCCATAAGATGCACCTTTCCATAAGACGCACCAATTTTTTAGGAAAAGAAAACAGGAAAATATAATCTGTTTGCTTCGCTCCATAAGACGCAAAGACCTTCCACCCCTGTTTTGTGGGGGAAAAGTGCGTCTTATGGTGCGAAAAATACGGTACATTCTTGCTGCTGATACAGAAAGAAATAATGATAATTTGCCACACAGGAGCTTCAGGAGAGATTTTCATGAGCTGGCTGGATTTTTTACCCTCAGATTCTATTGAGGGGAGAAAACCATGAGATCCATGAGAATAACACAGGAATCCAGTACTAATGACACAGTATTAATAACATTTGGAGGGAAAAATCAGGGGAATGCGAGGGCAAACTGCAGAAACCAAGGTTTTATTTTCTTTGGAGATGCAGATTAAATGTTCTATTATAAGTAGAAAATATCCTAGCTTAGCTTTCTCTTCCATATTTGTTTTTCCCCTAAAGAGAGCAAGAGAGAGAACGCACATGCCAATCCAGTGTGCTACCTCCTCCTCACTCCCCATCAGCTGCTGTTTTGCTTCACTATAATGGGCCTTATTGTACAGGGAATGAAAATAATAACGGCCTTTGAGATTTTACTTTTGGGCAACACTATACAGAATGCCTAAACTAGAATAGTCACTGACCATGCTGGCTGCAGGATTCTGGGTGCTGAAGACCAACAAACAAATTAGATCAGTCTCAGATTCTGAATAAGTACAAATATGTTAATTTTCTATGCACATTTACTAAGATGTAAATACCATTTAATTTAGTAAAATATGTATCCAAATAAGTAGTTTAAAGAGCCAGACAAAGACGAAGACATGTAGAATTAGTTATTTGGAAACAACATTGTCATTTCTGTGTCACCATTTAAAACCTCTTTCCAGAACCATGATGCTCAACGACAACAAGCAGAAGCTTCTAAAAATGTATTCTCTACTTCCTTTTCTTCTTCTCTTTTATTTACGCTAACTCTTCCTTTTGTGATGACTGCACCTAGCTAAGTTAAGAGTTTCTCCAAAAATAAGGCAGGGTCTTATATTAATTTTTGCTCCAAAAAAGCATTAGGGTTTATTTTCAGGGGATGTTTTATTTTACAGTCATGTCATCTTCTGGTTGTTGCACAATGCTGTACAATGGTGGAGGGCAGGGTTTCACTTAACTGGGGCTTATTTTGGGGGTGGGGCTTATTTTTAGGGTAGGTCTTATATGGCGACCATCCTGAAAAACCATACTAGGGTTTATTTTCAGGTTACATCTTATTTTCGGGGAAACAGGGTATGTAAGATAAGAGGGACCTTGATGTTTCTAAAGACCACTACAATCATAGGTGCATAAAACTGCAGTGCTGGAAAGTACTTCAGGGATCATTAAATCTAACCCTTGCCAAGAAATGCAAGAAAATGTGTAATATCAGACCCTTAAAGGTTTTACTTTTGAAGTACAGCTCTCATAATCCCTCAAGCCCATGTTTACTGCTATGACTTCACTGTTTTCTATGTACTGTTTGAGACTGTTCTGTAAACAGTTTTCAGCTGTTTGCAAACCAGCTAGGGACCATCTATTCCCACAACAGCAACATTTACCCAGAGTCTCTGATTTATACATTTACAAGATTGTATGAAATAGCGGACGGCTCACTAACTGGCTAATTACACAATTGCACTAATTGTTTTTGTATTGTTTTTCTTTTGCAAAACAACCATGTGACAAAATTTTCAGTTTTAAAGCTCTGGCTCTGGCTCTACAAAGGAATGTAGAAATTGGCATGCAACAATAATTATTACAAAGCAAAAATACACATGAAAAAAGAAGAAGGCACAAGAGGGCGATAACGCATGCAGAGACATGTTAAGAACAAAAAATAAGCCCTGACCACTGTAGTAATCAATTCTGTTATTCATCAGAGTTGCAAGGGACTGTTCCATAGTTTGCAACAGAGGGTACCTCTATTCCACCCACACTAATGAATTATATGGAAATGGAAATGAACAAATGCTGCTACTCCCAGACTGACTTACTTTTTTCCTAGTGAAAACTCAGAATCTAGGGCAGCTGATGGGCCAAATGGGCATCTCGTGGAATATCTAAAATCTAGTTGAGATCCAGCCAGCTAGCTCACCTTATACTCAGGACCATGAATCATCATAATCGTCTTAGATGAAGTGGTGCCTAAGAGTCACAGCTTCCATTCTCAAGAAGAGTTGAAGTTGCTAGAACTCATGAAAAATAGCTGAAACCCAGCAGCACAACTTACCCCACATAAGCCAAATGACATTATCAGCCACAGCAGTTTTCCATAAATCAAAAATGTCCAATTCCTCCTGAAGGTTCTGATGCTCTTTTGGGAGCCTTCTCTCATAGCAAAGTTGCTTGGGGCCACCAAACAGGGTAGCGGTGGCTTTAATTTCTAAAAACTGCCACCAGTGACAAAATCACTTCAAATGGCATTTTTTGAAGATTAAGACTCCCCCTGTCTCACAGCCCCCAATATCTTGCCCATAACAAAAAGGAAGCCTTGAGACGTTTCGGGGGCAGGAATCAGATTTTTTTTTTTAATTTACAAAGAAAGAAAGAAAAAACACTGCAGCTGATGAAGTTATCAGCCTTATGAGTTCTGCTCCTGGATTTCAGCTAGAGAAAGCTAAAACTATATGATATGTATCTCTGTTTTAAATTTAGTGTGACTTACATCCAGAAATCTGGAAAACAGTACATACTACTGAGGACATTTGTAATGGGCACCCTCAATTGCAGAAAATGCCCAAGCAGCTTAAGCCATTAGTTAGCAACTGTGAGAAGAGGAAGCAAAATCTAATCACATGCTTCACACTGCTATTATTTCATATTTTTAAACACCATGCACACAGCTATTCTTGACCTAGTGTTCAATATGCCATCTGGCTACCTCCTAATCCTTACTATTATCATAGGGCAAAAAAATTTTAAAGTATGTCAAATTACATCATAAAACGATAATCCAGTGAGTCAACTCTTCATAAAAGCATATGAACCTGAAAATAAATTTTAAACAACATTGAATATAGGTAGATCATATTCTTCAGTCTTTATATTTTCATATTGTACTGGTTTCATTTTTTAAGCTGGAAATATTCTATTTACCAAAATATATATCTAACACTGAACAGATTGGGAGAGTTTAATATCCGTTATTTAGACAAGCAGCTTTTGAACAATAGCCAATAATACTAAGACAAAAGGGAGAGGGGATAATTATACCGACATTTAATTTTAATTTTAATTAAAATATAGTACTAAGATCCAAATCTAAGTTAATTACGAAATCTATGTTGTACTCTTCTGTTGCAGTTTGTCATCTGAGAGTAAGATGAATTTTAAAATGCATTTTTTAAAATTCAAGGTCAGTATTTCCCAAACTTTTTTTAGTCATGGCTCCCTTTTATAATAGCCAATACCATGTTTTTAAAATTCTGTTAAAGGCGCATATATTGGGTGGTTTGGGGACTGATTTGTTTTTGCAAGGGACAGGGAGTGGACTGCTTTCTTGGCTTTTTTCCCCCCTACTGTACTCTCCAGGCCTAGACAGTCTCTCCCTGTTGTGTTTGTGTTTCTCTGGGGTGTGTGTGTGTGGCATTAACATCAAACTCTTGCTGTCATTTTATATTTTCTAATTTTTGGATGATTTACTGCTTTTTGAACTGCGTGGTAGGTGAGTGAGGTTTTCTTTATCATAGGATCTGGAAGGAAATCTTAGCTCAAACAGCATCTTTGTGTCATCTATGGTGATTCTTGGCACTGAATATGGGCACTGTCAGAGGCTTTATCTTCCTTTCCATTGTAGTGTGGAATGATTAACATACTAAGGTAGTTGAGCAAAAGAACATGTTAAGTTCCTTGTTTTACCCTAGAACCACTATAGTTCTTACACCAGATACAGTATAGGATAAGGTTCCTCATCTGTAGAACTACCAGGAGGCCTCAAGCATTAGCTTCAAAGTGTCACAAAAGGTTTTGCCTTCTTCCTGTCTCAAATTAAGACGGCCACTAAATGGAACATCTTCTCCTATTCACACTTGCACCAATAAATTTAATACTAAAATCACAAAATGTCTCTTTCATTAACAAGATACATCTGTATGCTGCAAAACTAATAGCAATAAAAACTAGTTTACTCACTCTAGAATGATTTCTAAAAGCAAAAAGCAGTAATAGATTTCCATGCAGAAGTCAATGCACATTTTATATATGGATCTACTTTACCCCAGAACTCATCTCATTTATTAAAAGAAGCAGCACATTAACTTATTCTATTAATGTTACGATTAACAGTTCTTTTAATGACCTGTTCAGCTGGATGGCAAACAGATCCAGCGGACCAAATTAAAATGACATATCTCTTCCCAAATTGGTTTATGTTTCCAGCTCAGTTTCCTACACACATGTTGCCATTCACATCTTTCTTAATCCATGTCATCCTACAGTAGTAACAATAATAAGGTCTTTTTTCTCCCAATCCCCTCCAACTTTTTGCAGATATCTCACCTCCAGCTCTTGTTCCCTCTGTAGGGCAAACTGTTTGAAAGATTTGACAATAAGTCCAGCATTTGAGCAGTCATACACGAAAATGGAGGGACTGCCCATCCATGTCTGCAGATCATATATGGATAAAGGGATGTACTGGGTGTAGTTCTGCAAAAGAAAAGAAAACATGGAATGCATTACATAAGGAAAAACATCTAGAGATTAGAGATGGGGGTATTCATATGTGAATATCCCCCACAGGTGCAAATAACGAGGGTCCAGCCCCATGGGGCCAGACTGTCCACTTACCATTTCGCTGCTGACCAACCCCAAGCTGCCCCATTGTGTTTTCAGAGGGAGGATAACCCCATCAAGACAGGTTGAATTCCTATTCCTTCATCTGCCTAATCCAGATAAGACACCTCTGTCTTTTCTTGATTAAGTTTCAGTTTATTCAGCCTTATCCAAGTCCATTACTGACACCAGATACTGACCTAGAGCTGATACAGCTTCCCCAGATTTAGATGGAAAGGAGAGACAGAGTTGAGTGTTCTCCACATACTGGTAACACCAAATCCAAAAACTCTGGACAACCTTTCCCAGTGGTTTCATATAGATGGTTAGCTAGAATATGGGACAAAACAGAACCCTGAGGAACACCACAGGCCAGGAACGCCAGGGTGTCGAACAGGAGTCTTTCAGCACCACCCTTTTGAGTTCTCCCCTCCACAAAGGACTGGAACCAGTGTAAAATAATGCCTTCAAGTCCCATCCCAAATAGATAGCTCAGAAGGACACCATGGTCAATAGTATCAAAAGCTGCTAAGAGATCTAGCAGAAACAAGAGGGAGACACTCCTCTGTCTAGTTCCTGTCATAAGTCAGTAGTTTCCTTGCTAAAACCAGGCCTGAAGCCAGACTGAAATGGATCTAGATAATGCAATTCACCTTGGACTGTGTACTGCCAAATATTCCTGTGTAGTTCTCTGAGCAAAAATGCACACATTAAAATCTGTACAGTAGGGGAAATTACACAGAAAAGGGGGGGACATAATTTTGGTGCTGACAGGGTCTTATATTAATTTTTGTTCCAAAAACGCATTAGGGCTTATCTTCAGGGGATTTTTTTTTCATGTACAGCAATCTACATTTATTTAAATACAGTCACGTCATCTTCTTATAGTTGCTGCACCATGGTGGAGGGTGGCTTTTCACTTAACTGGGCCTTATTTTTTGGATAGGGTTTATATTATGAGCATCCTGAAATATCATAGTAGGGCTTATTTTCAGGTTATGTCTTATTTTCAGGGAAACAGGATATGACTACATGTACTTATGATATTTGTAAATAAAACTCCTGGTCACAAAAACCAATTATGTTCAGGCTGTAAGTTTAGGTAAAACAGTGAGCTCAATAATAATAATAATAATAATAATAATAATAATAATAATAATAATAATAATAATAATAATAATAATAATAATAATAATAATAATGATAATGATAATGATAATGATAATGATAATAATAATAATAATAATAATAATAATAATAATAATAATAATAATAATAATAATAATAATAATAATTTATTTATTTATTTATTTATTTATTTATTTATTTATTTATTTATATCCCGCCTATCTAGTCAACTTAGGACTACTCTAGGCGGTTTTATTGGCACCACCTTTATTGGCATATAAAATAAATATAATCAGGCTAGTTTGTTAGATTTCTGGATTCATAGGCAGCGTTAAGCAAATACATTCGAGGTCAGGGCTTCGCCGCCTAACAATTACATCAATGTAACTACAAAAGATTACTAGAATAATTATTAAAAATGCCTCTCAAGCTTTTGTGCAGAAGATATATCTGGCTTATTGTACATTACACAAGTGATGGTTAGGTTTCTCTTCAAAACTTAACACAAGAACAGATCATAGCCTTGGGCAACTGAAGGAAAAATCACCCAAGAAACCTCTGATGTGATTATTACATCTCTTCCAAAGTTGCTTAAAATGATAATAAAACCAAACTCTTTAATAAAACAGAGACCAAGTTTCCGTTCTTTGGGTGGTGGAAAAATACATGTCTGCTTTACAGCTTGGCATCAGTCTAAATCCATGCTTGCAGATACAACAGGACTTCCTTGCTTTTCCTTTCTTTGCATACAGGCTTCAAAAGTTTCCCTCCAGTGCAGTTACTGAGGATGTAGGACTGCAAAGGGAAGATGGAATTCTCTTTCTATCTGCAGAACAACTTTGCTGAAGCTCATTCTTCAATCAGAAATATCTGTGCAACTGTGTCACTACAGAACATTTGTCTGCTTTCTGAGTGAAGAAAGAGGAACAAAAAGAGCAACCAGGGAAAAAAGAGAACTTTTTCACACTATTAAGTGCTGCTGCTTTCAGTGCAGTGCATCAGTTTATTTGAAATATGAGCCACTGACACTCACATGAACTGCTGCAAAAGAGGAACAAATCTGAGGATTCTTGAATTCTTCCCTCTCTTCTGCTTGAGCATTTGCCATTTAATGGAAATTTAAGAAATACAGGAAACAATGGGAAAGGAGAGAATGACCAGGCTTTGTTTCCATGAGGTCCATTAGCATCTCACTAGCTGTCCCCTTTTGTTTGTCCAGCTGTGAAGTAAAATTAAAGCACTGCAAATCTTCAAAGGAAAGGCAAATGGGTTTCTAAATACTGATGCAGAATATTAGGCTAGTGTAGTAGCTATGACTTGAGGATCATACCAATAAGTGTTTCCTAACCCCTTTTGAGATATTTATATATACATATGTAAAAGTACCCTGAAAGTACCCTGAAAGGGTACTGGCTCCTAAAAGTACCCTAAAAGTATGGAACAAAAAAAAAAGTCAGCATTCCCTGGAGAGAATGAGCACCTTTTAATTAATCTCAAATCCAAAGCAAGGAATCTCAGAACAAAGGGAGGAACACACTGAAAGTGAATTGCTTCACTTTCTCATGCTAACAATACAGAGAAAAACCAGGTTTTCAGCCCAATAAGTGAAGAGATACATTGCAGATTGTTTATTTATTAAGATCTGCTTTATCTGTCAGGCTAGATTAAACATCAAAGAACTCTGCTTGCTTCATAAGGCAGTACTGAAATATTAAGCTAGCCACAAAGGCATTTATACCACAAACATGTACATGACAAGAATAATGAAAAATTAAAGTGGTGATGGGGGAATGCATGGAGGAAAATAGTGGAGAAGCAAGGGGGAGGTTTAGGTGCATCCATGTTATACATCAGCACATAAACATGATTCACACACTTTCAAAAACTGGACAATTTTAATGATTAGCTTTAATGATTAGTGTCTCATTCAAATTGTGCCACATAGCCTGGTTTACTTGGATATCTGTGGAAACCCAGCTCGGCCTGGTTAAACAAAGCAACTGAGATTGAGTTTTTGGCTGAAACAAATCAGACTGAAATAATACTTCCTGAAGGGTTTATCCTTTTTAATCTACGTATCAGAATATATTATGCTTAATCTCTCACAAATATAGCATAACCAGAAAATGATGGGTGCTTAGTTTTGCACAGACCCTCTGAAAACTCACAAGTCTTCTACTGAAGGGCAAAATACTATTTGCATAGTTTCTGATCAGAAACACTGTGATTCTGCAGCTGAAAAGATCACTACTACAGTCCTACTCCCATCAAGAGCATCTTGGGGAGATCCTGTTGTATGTCATGTCAGTTGCAAGCAACTGCTCAGCTGCTGGATTTAGGTTTGCTAACCAACAGAGCTTCTGGGATATATTTACTTTTCCAGAATTACTAGTTGTCTCAGAACAACATGGGCATTTACTTTGTTCTCAAAACCTCAACATTCCAGTGATGCAGAACATTAATTGTATGGGAGTGCACAACAGAAGCAATTTAAGCGAATTTCAGCAATGCATGAATAGATATTATTTGCTATCGTCTGTGAATATTTATGAGGCCTAAGTTCTTGTGGGCTGAAGTGCAGTTCATAATGATGAAGTAAGCTTCAGTTCACAAATGTTCAGGCCATGATAAATACGTCCTGAAGGTGCAAAATGCACTTCAAGGTTTTGCTGCAGCAGATGAAAACAGCTGCCTTTCTAGAGGGGTAGCTTTTCTAATCCACAGTTCATTCTAGCAAAGCCAACAAAGCTTTCGCAAATACATCCAACAAAAAAATCTTAATGCATCTTACAAACTAACAGATTTTATTTGGCATAAGCATTCACAGACTGGAGTCCTGCTCTTCAGATGCCACTGAGTAAAGTGCCACTGAGAATCAGTTGGTGCAATGGCTCTGTTTTTGACCTGCTCTTCCCTCATGTCTAGGTTAGTCAGGCATCCTTCAATCTCGAGAGACTACGGTAACGTGCTCTTTATGGAGGACTTGGAACAGCGTCTAGTGTGGCTGAGGAGGCCAATTCGAGAGTGGCCTCTAGGTTACTTAGAAAGTTGGTACAGGGTGCTGAAACAAACAAAGAAGAAACTGGAATTTTAAATTTGACATAAGAAAATGCCATACTTAAAGCCAGTCAGGATGTGTTAGCAAATCATGGATTCTAATTTGATTTTGAATTTCTTAAAAAATAAACAATGACTGTAATCCTATTAACTTTTTGCTGTGCAAATGGGATGATGTCATCAGCCCAAAATGGTAACATTTAATTTAATTTAAAGTCTTCTATTCCGCCGCCCCCTCAGGTTCCCAGACTTTCTAAAGACCCCTTTTGACCTCGAGAAGCTTTTAAGAGCTTCAGGATAGGGGGAAGCTATTAATAGCCAAAAGGTGCCACAGCCAGTCCACTGCCAGGATCAGGACCGTCACTTCCATTCCTGCAGTGATTCTCTTGCATTTGGAAACTCACATCAATAGAATTTCAGATTTGTTACCTTGGAAGATTTAAACTTTTAAGCAAACCACAATCAGGTGAAGAAAAAAACCTGTCTTGGTGTTATTTGGAAATGTAGCCTCTATACGTTTATATTTGTTCTTTTAAATCAAAATAAGTTTACAGTTGGGCCTAATTTTTTCCTGCTTCATTTTCTGCCTTTTGTTGTTGACAGAACCCCCCCCACACACACACATACTTGTCTTTTCAAGAGCCAAAGCTAGTGTAAAACAACTATCAGATTTCACACCTATGCAAATACACTCCTTCTTTACAAGCTGGAGGACAGACCTATAAAACATCTCCTAGTACTGTAATAGAAAATAGAGTCCCAATCAGATTTCCTCATCTGATAAGGGAAAGTAGCTGGCGAATGTACAGTAAGTTTTTAATAATGCAGCCATTATCCTTATATAGATTTTATTGGCTGAAAACTGAAAGGTGGAAGGCAAACACCTGCATAGCAAAGCAACATTCATTCACTTCTAGATGACAATTAACAACTCCCTGCAGAGATTCTCAAGCACTTGCAAAGTCAGAAAGCACATGCACCTGAGAATCGCAGTAGTGACTTGCTAACTGCTGCCTAGAAGTGAGTGAATGTTATGTCATTTGCCTTCTGTCTGCACAACAAAGCAACAGGATTTCAGCCATAGAATGTATTCCTCTCACTCCAGCAGTGTTATTTCTGTCTCATTTATTATTTGCAATCTGTCATTTTCGAGTGATTTGATGGATGCTAAGAGATTCCTGAACCACAGCAAAGGAAACTGCTCTATACCTGAAATGTGTTTTAGGACTATTGCTGCCAACATTCCACACAGAAAATACTAAGAGCTAGTTAACCATAACATTTTTTAGGGTACCCTGGAACTGCGCAGCTTGCCCATGGCAACACAGATTGGCTTTTATCCCAGGGGCAGAGTGGAAAACCAAACTCCCAAACTCTGTCTTTGCAGCCAGATTCCTAAACCACTGAGCTATTCCACTTAGGACATCCAGTGTGGTTGTAGTGGAAAAAATGATGGGATTTGAATCTCCACTCAGACATGGAAACTCACTAGGGGTGTGGACCTGTTAAAGCCATTCCTTGAATACTGCATTTACCTTGAAAGCCTTATTAGGATTGCTGTAAGTCAGTTCTGACTTGACAGCACATAACAACAATTCCATTAGGCACTGACTCTCCAGTGCCTCTGGCAGACATTTTTCTCATCACCTGATATATTATCCTTTTAACTAGAAATGTCTCAGACTGATCCTGGGACCTTCTGTATTTAAAAACATACAGTTCACATTGGAAACATGGCTATATCCATAACATCAGTAAAGTCTGATTTAAGACACTGTGATTACTTCCCTTGAATCATCAGTAAATTATCTCCAAGGATGGAAATGAAAATAAGTAAGCCTTCCCTGTATGTACTCCTCTGATACTCAGAATAAGTATTTAATGCATTTGGAAGAATGCCATTCCCAAAAAGAGAAATTGAACAAATATTCAAACCAACTGTCTCTCAGCTATAGGCACCCTTCAACTTACAGCAATAAAATACAATTCGTTGCCTCCACATGTCAGTAAATAATCTCTGTTTCATGCTTGGTTATCTACTGGAGATACTAAATGTGGTTCTTAAAAGGCAAAACACATTTAAGCTTGTGCAGCTGGCTACTGTGATAACACATCGCTCACTTCTCATCCTAGTGGAAGTAACAACACGTTCTGAAATCTAATAGTACAAGCTCTTATAGATGATTTTCTCTATCTGGAATAATACTACCAAGAGTTCTGATTGCAAGAGAGCCTGCGGCTTCCAATACCACAACTGTATGCTGAAACATTTCCTGGTGGATACATTTCACGTGTCACACGTTTATAGAATGGACTGAAACAAAAAAATATATAATCATGTCTAGGGTTAAGTGCAGTATGATACCTAGCACGGAAATGCTGCTTTTATATTTTGATATCTTACAAAAGGTGAAAAGGACAGTTTAACTATTCAGTGGCTTCTCCTTTTCATTACAGTAAAGCAAAGCAGCAGGAACATTTATGGCACTACAGTGGTGCCTCGCATAACGAGCACACCGTTTAATGACAAATCCACATAGCGATCTATTTTTTGTGATCGCTAATGCGATCGCATTGCGATGTTTAGATAGGGAAAACATCGCATTGCGATGATCAGTACGCGTTTCACTTACCGATCTTCGCATTGCGATGTTTTTAGAACAGCTGATCGGTGGTTCCAAAATGGCTGCCAGGTAACCAAAATGGCCACTGCAAGCATTTTCGCGCGCTGCCCTCGCTTACCGAGGTGGCGAAAATGGCAGCGCTATGGAGGATCTTTGCTCAACGGTGAGTTTTCGCCCCATAGGAACGCATTAAACGGAGTTTAATGCATTCCTATGGGGTTTTCCTATCCGTATAGCGATGTTTCCGGATAGCGACGATTAATCTGGAATGGATTAACATCACTATGCGGGGCACTACTGTATTTATCCTATAACTACTTCTTGCCACCCATAACCATGGAAAAGTTCTATCGTTAATTAAGAAAATCACTGTGGGCTAGAAAAGCTGGAGAGAGAGCTTCCTCAGATTTAGACTAATTCTTTTGCAAAATTCTTTGGCCAGTATCCTGCTGAGGTTCAAGTAAACAGAGAGTTCTGCAAGCACAGTAACATGGCATTGGCTTCCTGTCACTTTCCATGCTCAGTTTAAGGTGCTGGTGATGACCTATAAAGCTCTTCATAGAGCCTGATACTTGTCAGAACTTCCCTCTCAGACCACTAGGCACGTGTTTCATCCACTTCTCTCAGTCCATGTTGCTTAAAGTGGGCACAATGGGAGAGGCCAAAAAAGGTGACAACAAGGATTCGGGCCTTTTCAGTGGTGGGCTCTAGCCTCTGGAATAAGTTGCCAACTGAGATACAGCACGCTCCTTCTCTCCTTATGTGCAGGAAACTGGTGGAAACACAATTATTCAACAATTGATTCTCCTGGATGCTATTGATTGTAATGTTAATTTAAAAATTTTCTCCTCTTTTTGTATGAATTTTGGTCCTATACTTGTAAATTGCCATATTGCTGAATTTATTCTTTTATGTGGGGTTTTAAGTTTTAACCTGCATGGCTCCTAGAGTACTATGCACTAATAGGGTGGTACATAACTCAAATAAATACATAAATAGTGTCACATGTGTCCCTGTTACCACTGTGCAAGCCATGGTCTCCGTAAAGAAACCTCAATCCCAACATTAGCACAAGCAAAGTGAACTCACAATACTATGCTGCAAGGAGTTTCTGCACAGCAAAACCTCAACAGCATGTTGGCCTCTGTTTTTGTTCTTTTACTGAGACCCAGGACTTTTTTGAAGGCTTGAGGAAAGTAAAGAGACCAAATGCATTATTTGAGCAAAGAAGGCAACAAGACACACGAAGGCTCGTGGGATATAGTTTATAGTCCATCCAGATCTATTTGTATATAACCATTTTATTTTCTGTTATGAATTTATTTCATAAGTGGTGCATCCAGAGCTCTTTACACTTTGGCATGAGAGGCACTGTGATTTTAATTCTGTTTTCAAGTCAATTCCTTTGCATAAGAACCTGTTTCACTATTCACTGTTAGCCTGGGGACACAATGTCCATAGTAGCATTACAGCTTTTAATGCTGCCAGTGTATGTGTTCATCTTCCTCTGATTTTGTCTTTAGAACATTCTTCCATTAAATTGTTTTATTAGCTCCAAGAACTGGAAGAAATTCATGAGTGCTGCAGGCATATCTTCTCAGAAGAAATATAGGCATGCACCTCAAATAAAGGCTGAAATCCAGTAGTAAGTCACAACTAGAATAGGTCCATTGAATCAAAAGAACTTAAGGAAGAGTTGACCAACCAAATCCCCACTAATTTAGTCAGCCTACTCTAGTCATGATTTACCACTGGATTTCAGCCATTTTATAACTACAGTGGTGCCTCGCTAGACGATTGCCTCACGGGATGAAAAACCCGCAAGACAATTGGTTTTTGATATCACTATGGTGCCTCGCAAGACTTTTTTCCTATGACCGTGCTTTGCAAGACTTTTTTTTTTTTTGAGACCGATGCATAGGGAACCTCGCAAGACAATTTTTTCACAAGACAACGATTTTCGCAGAACAAATTAAAATCATCTTGCGAGGCACCACTGTACTATGCTGTACCTCATTCAACATCTTCAGTATCTCAGTAATCTATCTCCACATACACATTCTGATGCAGACACCGAATGTCTCTGCAAAGTATATAAATATTTCCTGCCCTGTGCAAAAATACATACCTGTTCATAACAACTTAACATGACCATACTTAACGAGTGAACAATCTGGAATTCTAGATCGAACACTAGCATTCCTTGTGGTTTTACTGGCTTCATTTTACTGGCCTCCCTTTTTCCAATAAGTACAAAGTATATCATAAGAACGACTGTGACTGAACTCCTCTTGCAAATTAGGTACCTTGTTGAAGACCCAGATTTCTCCATTCACTGTGGGCCTGGGAACACCGTGTCCATTGTAGTGGAAGAGGACCCTCTCTTCCTTGGCATTTCGACGTAATGAGGTACACAGCTTCTTAACTTCATCCACTGTAGGATCAAGGCTTTGCTTATACCTGGCCTGTTTGCAGAGGAGAAAAGGGGAGGAAAAAATGAACTATCTAAACAGATTTTCACCTATATATGAGATTTAACA
The DNA here is from genome assembly GCF_051106095.1 of Pogona vitticeps. NCBI lineage: Eukaryota > Metazoa > Chordata > Lepidosauria > Squamata > Agamidae > Pogona > Pogona vitticeps. The sequence goes on along the minus strand of NC_135784.1, from coordinate 142,173,147 downwards.
AAATTCAAAATATATGTACAAAATATATGATGTATATACTATAATGTATGTACTATATATGAGATTTAACAACATTCAAAATGTAAGCTCTTCTACAGCTTAGAACAGCTTTACCTAAAACAAATATTTAGGAACCTATGTTTAAACAAACTTTGTATTTCCCCCAAACTCTATTATATTAATATTCTGCATTCTAAACAACTAAATGAACTCAGATAAATGTCCAGCTGCTATAAAAGTGCCTCTCTCTTCATAATGCATAAAGCCTTCTACAAATTATACTGGTGCCAAAGGAACTATCTGCAGTCCTGAAATGATTAGAGAGTAAAGCCACAGATGCTACAACAATTTCAAGTTAGACAATAGATCATTAAACTTTCAAGAAGGCTGAGATTCCAGTTCAAAAATTTGGTCAAATAAAAGGTTGTTATATGTTAAACTCCTAATTTGTTTATAAACTCCCAAGCAAACAAAATCCAGGACAGAGAGATCTACTTAGCCCCATGTAAAGAACATGGGGCTACGACCACCTTCTTCAACATTCTTCTAAAACTTTTAAAAACTCTTTTCTCCCTTGAACTCTGCTAATTAGGACCCAAGAGCCACGTAGGCTACCATTCTGTCTACAGTAGAGGTCACCCATATATCTCCATGCCCTAAGCAGGACACAGGGGCAAGATACCTCCCTGTTCTTTTGTCTGCCAGTCCCAAATATTCAAAAGTACACTGCTGTTGAACACAGACATCTTAAACCTCACTGCTGCTGAAGACAGACATCTAAATCTAAATGTTCATCCCAAATAGAGTAGACTGACTGAATCAGTGGAACAGACGTAAGTGCTGCTCTATCACATTTCCACTGATGCAGTGCATCTATTCTAGTTGGGGCTATCAAATGGATTTAGGCCTGAGGTCTCATTTAGCTACTAAGCAGCAATTATTTCAACTTCTGGAAACAAAACCATGTAAGAGCAGACTGAAAATACCATTATCAGTAACCTGTCACATATAGGAGACATGTGTTCTTCCATAGTCAAATCCAACATTATTCTGACACCTTACATTTACTTTCTTGTTTCTCTATATAGACATAGTATTACTTATATGACTGCCATTCCTCCTTCAAATTTTGTCTTCTTAGAAAACAGTTTAATAGCAATATAATCACTTTCTTCCTAAGCAATGTGTACTAACAAAATCATCAGGTTTTTATGTTGGAATTTATCCGAATAAAACAAAAACAAAATCTAAGTTATATATGTGGAATTGACTACAATTACACTCTCCAGTGCAGGCAGCATTAAACTAGCAGGAACTATCATAAAAACACAGTACAAGATCCAACGTCATAGTTTCTTCTCTAGAGGAATAGCACAAGCAGAAGTGTAGCTTTTTGGCTGCTCCTGCTCCAGTTCATTTCTGCAAAAATACTATGTTTGTATTACACTGTATTTCATGTTTAACCCTCATGGACATTCCTCCAAGCAGTCAAAAAAAGTTGCCTTTATTGTCTCATCCTATAACTCTTGTATTGGTTCCATTAGTTTCAGCTAAGACCGAGAACAAGTACTTATCAATATTTGCATTACGTTTAATGCCTACTAGGGGAAGAGGGTCAGGAAATACCTGTATTTAAGTTTAAAGAATAAAGGATGCATCTAAATATAGTTGCGCATACCAGTTTTCCCACTATAACGCAGTTATTGGCAATGCATTCTTCTTGCAAACTAGCAAAATGGAATGGTAGTGTTATAACATAAATGGTCCCTGCAACTTATCCATTCCATCCAGTTTTGCGTTTTTACAGAATTACAACAAAAACGTAACATACAGTAGTTCTTAAGATTTTAAAGTAGTTCAATCAAACGGTGCCTTGCAGTGCAACACTTCACCTCATCCCTCTTGGTTTATGAGCAAACAACAAGCAGCTGAAAAAAAAAAACCCACTAAGGTTTATCACTCAGTGATGCTGCTCACAATAACTTGCATTAACACAAGCATTGCCTTCTAGCTCACTCTTGTATCTTACAATGGCATTATGAAGGTGCTGATTTGCAAAATGGATGCTCTAAATCACATTCTGCCTGCTGGCACTTTTACAAGCCAGTATAACCAAGCAGTCGAGTGGTAGGCAATTTTTCAATTCCCGTATCTTCTGGGGGAGGGGATTAAGGACAATTTCCCAGACAAGATCGCCATCACCTCCTCCAGCATAAATATGAAATGGAGGTCACAATTAATGGAGAGTGGATACATTAAAAAGGAAAACATGCCTGCCTAACCAAACATCACAGAGAATCAGCACATCAGTTTCAGATTTACAAACACAGGGCGGCACTGAAGAAAAACAGAGAGCTTCTGAAAAAGCAGCTAAAGAGCAGTTACCCATCAACCAAGGATTTTTAGCTCTTACTTTATTAAACAGTATTTCTGATGCACAGACAAACCAAATCTCTATTTGTATTTTCCATGATGAGAGGAATAGCTAACAGTTTGTTCTGCTTCCGACAGCACTTGCTTTAGAGAGAAAGAAAAGAAAAGCAGGGTAGTGATGAAGGAAAATATGAAAATGCAAAACTATCTATGGTGGCATGGGCATATTAGAGGCAGGATTATGATCTGTGCCTCTGGAATTTGTAACAGAAGTATCATGATTTTAAGTTAGGATGGATAAATAGTCTAGGGAAAGACAAACGGCACAGATTGTGCTAAACTTAAAATTCATACGACATGGTCCACTCTTACCAGGTTCAGGTAATGGCAGATACAATCAGATCATAACACTTACATTGCCTTGAATACAACTCTAGCAATAGGTTAAGGATATGATTAATTCACCAACCTAACTGGGGCCGAGTATGTTGAATACATTATTTTTCTTTGATATGGCAAAAATTAGGGAGGACTAATGATGTTACTGGAAAAAGAATGAGGCATTACCTATAAGCTATATTATCGTAGCCTGGGAATTTATGTGCCTGCAATATTTTGTTTATATTCTTTTCTTTAAGCCACAGATTCTCCCAGCACCACCACCATTAGTACTACTGAAAACATATAATGGATTATGTCACCATTGCTAGAGTTCCATTAAGTTCAAGAATTGAATAGGTACAAAGAGTGAATGCTGTTATAACTCATTATAATTCTATGCAATACTTGGTTCATAAGCATAGACACATGCTGCTGCTATTCGATTGAGAGAAAACAGAAAAAGAATCCAGATCCAAATCTGAAAGCTATGTACTATAAATAGACTCCTGATCCAGTCACTGAGGCATCATAAGAGTGTAAAATGTCTTGCCAATCTGGATACTGAAGGGACAGCATTAAAAGCAGAGAGAACTACCTGTGAGCTGAACAAATTAATGCTGTCTTGAGTCGCATGGTGCATTTTCAGAATCAGGTTGATTAATCAATTTTTAGATTCTATCTTCCTAGAATTTTCAAACTCTCTGGCTTTGAATTGAGGTAAAAAAAAGGGGCAGGAAAGGTTTTTTTGTTGTTGTTCGTAAGTCAACACTCCGTTCGTAACTCAAAGCAATATTTAGCGTCTGGAGCTGTTCGTAATTCAAAACATTCATAGGTAAGGGCGCCACTGTAGGTTGATTGGTTTCCTGATATATGTGTCTTCCTGTAAAAGAGGGGTACAAAACTCCATGTTGTAGTATTGCAACTCCTAAGATTCCAGTCAGCACCACCAATTGTGAGAAATGATAGAACCTGCAGACTAGGCTATAGTCTGGCTATCAGAAGGACTATAATTCTCTCATTCCTGATGTTTCTTTTTAAAAGTCCCTCATATTCACCTTAAAACATATAGCCTCATTAATTTGGTTTGTGAATTTAATCAAATACCAATTAATTCAGAGATATTATTTGAAGCTTCTTTAGATGTTGCCTCCACACCCCTTCAAAGAAAAGGGGTAGCATGATTTAATTTTTTTATATGTCCCCTGTGAATTCAACAGAACACTGAAGGAAAACAGCATCATGAAGAGCCCTGTTCCATTCTTTTGATTCATAGTTACTTTCCCCAGATGTTATCATGTCAAAATGAGTTCTTTGAAATAGCATCCACAGCTGTTGTGCTATTTTAACGATAGCACAAAAACTGCACAAACACTAAATCACTAAAACATTGAAAATTTCACATAAAACATTAAATAAATAAATAAATAAATCCCATTTTCATCTCATGAAACTGCTTCTCAGTTTCATTTTCTTTCAGATGAATGTTGTCCCATAAGCCATTTTTATTTCTTTGAGTCTTAATAACACAGTCAAGTCTATTTCCTGCAAGCACTGTCTACTCTTCTCTCATTCTCAGTTCTTCCATACCTCAACTCTTCAAAGCAGCTATGGTGAGTATGCTACGGTAGAGGGCCTAATTTAGTCCAGAGCATACAAGAAATGCAAAGCATTTAGCAATGCATACACAATTTTACTAGACAAAACTTCCCACAGTATTATTGTGTTCTTATCTCACCCCAAATCCTTGCTGAATCAGGAAATCCACAGCCGAAGCATCCTTGACAGGCCACCATTTAACCTCTGTTTAAAAACCTTCATGGAAAGAGAACTGATCACAGTCCAAGCCAATCCAAACGGTTCTTAATATTTATTCGAATCTCCTTTCTCAATATTTGAATCAGCTTCTCCTGGTTCTATACTCCAGAGCCACAGAAAACAAATTTATTACATCTTCCAAATAACAGCCCTTCAAATAGGTGAAAATGTCCACCATATGGCTTCTCAGTGCCTGAGCAGTGTTTTGCAAATCAGAACACTGAATCTGGACAATATGAAGATGTCCTTAGTTGGGGTAATTTTCAATCTGTTCTGGATAAAGTAGTGGTCTCCTGAAGGATCAGCCACAGAAACCTGGGAATATGCATGAATCCACCAATCCACCACTGCAGCTTCAAACAGGAATTCAGTTTGATAGATACTAGCTATGACAATATTTGAATATAGCTAGCTGGTCACAGTTCTCAAGCTCTGTTAGCCTATAGGAAGATGATTACTTCAAAATACTACCTATAAGGCTACCTTTAAAATGGCACTGAAACTTCTATTAGGGTCCCACAAAGCTTCTGTGTTACTAACAGTAGACAATGTAACTGTGTGACATTAGTTCCTTGTTACATGCACCATCTGGAAGGAAGGTTGACAGAAACTGCTGATTTCAGAACTTGATATAGCAGCACAAAGAGGATTATCTGCAACTGGCAAGGGATGTTGAAACTGGAACTATCCATTCTCTTCTGGTGATGTGACTGTTAATCCTAAAGAGGATGGATGCATTTCAGTCTTGTGTCTCAACACTGACCATTCCGCCTTGGGTGACCTTGCCAGGTGTTCAGACTTTTAATCCAGTCTCCTAATGACATTGCTCTTGGCTTCCCTGGTGCACTCAAACCCCCTCATGATGTTAAAGTGAGCATCCAAGAGGGGGACTGGAAAACTCAGAAGTGTGCAAAGAATGTCTCTTAATACTGACACAAGATGTCAAACAGGCAGTTAGGAACCATAGTGCAAGATCTGACAAAAGAATATCCATCAGACCTCTGGGAAAACCTATCAACATAAACATCATTCAAGTCCATGCTCCACCTACAGATGAAGAAGACTGAAAGCTTTTATACAAGCATTTGAGATGAAATTGATCATATACCAAAGGCAAGTTGACAATCCATAAGTGGCCAGAAATCAACAACAGGAAACAAAACAGAACCAAATGTTGTTGAAAAATTTGATCTAGCAACCAGGAAATGTAACAGGAAAATTCTGTGAAGACAACTACCTATTTATTTCCAATACAAGCTTCAGGCAACCAAACAGATAACTATATACATCACCACATACAGAAATCAGATACAGAAATCAAAGTGACTACATAAATGGTAGGAGATGGAGATGCTGTGTTCTCCCTGCCAAAACAAGACTTCAGGAGCAGACTGTGATTTTGGCTATGAATTCTTAATATAAAAAATTAGGGTAAATCTGAAAAAGAACATTAAAAGAACCACAGTACCAAAATATAATTTAAATAACATTTCTGATTTATTTAAGGTGCACATAAAGAACTGATTTGTATTGCTAAATCCAAATTGCTAAACTGAAAGAAACCAGAGACTGAAGATGAAACCAGAGATATTATTAGAGAAGAATGAAAAAAATATTATTCCTATAGTAAAAAAACAGCCTAGATCAGTGATAAACTTTGATCAGGGATGTTGAAAGATCAACAGGACACCATACTATCTTAGATCAGGGATGTTGAAAGACCAACAGGACACCATACTATCTGATCAAAATACAATCGCATTTGAAAAGGAATCCAATGATGAAGCACCTGCAGATTTAGAAAATGAAGTGAAATCTGACCTGAAAGCAGTTGGAAGAAATAAATCACCAGGAGTTCTCCCTTCAGAGACTGAAACTGTCAAAATCCTAACTAGAATATGTCATCAAATATGAAAAACGAAACAAGACTCATACACCAGAAATGTTTAATATGCATATCCTTTAAAAAGGAGATGCCAAGTAGTGCAATAACTATACCACTCCATTAATTTCCCATGCACACAAAATGACGCTCAAGGTGTTTGTTAGTTTCTACCATTCCATGATGGATAGGAAAGTTACAAAATCCATACCGGTTAGGTATGTAAAGCCAGGACTATGAAATGTTGCCAGGTATCGGATTCGAGGACTGTCTCTTCAGGGTTGCCTCCTGCTCTTCCTCTTAACAGAGTCCTAGAGTGTTCTAATTGATTATTTCTCTCCTGCCTATCAGAAGCAAGAAGGACAGATTCTACTTCAAAAGAGGAGTGAAAGGGCCTTTTTTGTTTATTTGTTTTGAGTAGTTTGGGTTTTTTCACAGGTTGTAAAGTTGTTACTCTTTCTTGTTGGCAGGACGTTCCTAGGTTCCTTGCCTCAAAGTAAGGCTTCTGTTGCAAGAGTAGCATATTTTTAAGCACTCGAAATGACCCTTAAACTGTCTAACAGTGGTTCACACTGTAGTTTGCTAATGAACCCATTCTACCAAAGAGTTATTATGCCTGAAACATATTAAGGTAATTTTATTACACAGATGTAAAAAATAAGAATTACTGTATCTTTTGCTGGTCTCTTCTTCACTAAAATTCCAATATTTCTTTACAAGTCAAGGTCATCCTCTGCCCTCCAATGGAGCAACTATAACTGTGTAGAGCATGACAGTGTGAGCATTATAACAAAATATCCATGTGAACAATACAATTCTCTTCCCCGCCCATTACACCCATAGAAATAGGGTAACCTATTGATAAAGGTCACTGGAGGCAAAGGCCAAGATCATCCAAACTATTGTATTCCCAATCACTAGTACATGTGTGAACACTGGAGAGTGGGAAAAAGTGAACATGAAAAAAATGATAAATTTGAAATATGGTGCTAGAGGAGTTTTGTAGATTCAATGGACCATCAAAATGTTAAAAAGTGGACATTGATTAAATTAAGCCTGAACTCTCTCAAGAAGCAAAAATGATGAAAGCAAGGCTGCTGTTCTTTGTTGTACTTTGGGCCAACCATGAGAAGACAAGGTTCCCTGAAAAATACAGTGATGCTAGAAAAAGGCTGCTGGGAAAGAAGAAGAGTAAATATGAGACAAACTGACTTCAGAAAGGAAGAGCTTTTTCAAGGCTGGGATATTTTTGAGGTCACTCATTCATAAGAAGGCAGAGGCTTGAGGGCACACAACAGAACAACAAAAGATGCATCATAAAGCCTGATAAACTTTGGGAGCAACTGTAACACAAAGAGAATATATATCTAGCTTGACATAAAAACAGCAATCACATTGTGAGCTGCCAACCAAATTCCTTCTGGAAGAGTTACAGAACAGCAGAACAGATCCAATTGACAGAAAACTGAAAGATGCTTAGAAATAAATTTTAGCAAAGAACTCACCTTCTGCTGTCAGCCAAAACAACATTAGTGTACTACACAGAACAATACCCATCTGGCAATATAACTGAAGAACATGAACATTCCATGCCCTAGGCACAAAATGGGCAAATTATTCATAAGGCAAATGAGCATTTCTGCCACCATGACCCAGTGAGGATGTAATACTGGTTCTTTGCAAGCTGTTGTCCATAAACCTGGAGCCAGCAATCTCATGGACAATTCCCCCTTCCCTTTTTTTCCAGTTTTGAGCATATTTAAGCATAATATTCCTACTATTGCTTACTATGGTACATGCTAAACAATATTCCCTGCTTAAACAGAAAGTGAACTGTGCTATAGATTGTGGCTAAGATGGGAATGCTGTTTTGTGTTAATAAAACAGGTAATACTAAGCTAGAACAACAGAAAAAGGGGGAAAAATTGCACGGGACAGAAAGAGAATGTATACTTAAGACTAACCTGTACTTTGCAAATATGTGCCTGACAATTCCATCAACTGCGAGTTAAACAAGGTGGCAAATTTGCCAACTCTTCTCACAGTCCAGGGATGGGCAAAGTGCACCCCCAAGAATGTTTTTGTACCCATATTCTCTTTTTCTGGCACTAGAAGGTGAATCCCAGTTTTTGGAAGACTCAAGAAGTAATCAATCTTGTAAATAAGCCATAGGGCCATTCTGCACCATTTAATACACCTGTTTTTCAAAACTAGAAACAGACTGTTAGTCACTTCTGGTTTCATTTTTTTTTTGCAACTTGTTTAAGCCCCACTGTTTGCAATTTGTGCAATCTCCAAGGAGCCCCACAAACACAAAATCATCCTTGGAACCTGAAAAAGGATGGGGGAGGAAAACTGGTGCACTACTGCTAGGAACATACCACTACACTTGAAAAACAGGCTACTACCAAAACTTTCAAATGAAAGTTAAAGTATTTTTAAAAGGAAAAGGTTGCAACAAGGAATAGATTTCTTGTCACTGTCTCACTAGTGGATTCCAGTGACAATAACAGAGAAGAGTTGCACACCATTTCATGTGATTGATTTCTTTTCTTGTCTGTCCTCCCAACCCAATGTCTCACATAAAGAGAAAATTCAGACTTGAAAGGAAGAAACCTGATGCTTTTCACTGCAAAGCCATCCTAATTTTCAGTCTGTGTAGCTTCAGGAGTCCAAAGCAGCACATCTTCTTTTTCCAATCTGTCTAACCCCTTGCCTTGACACTCTTCAGTGGCAGAAACTGACAGGTTTACAATATTACCCTCCTCCCAAGAAGATTTAGCAAGGAAGCCAATGTACAAGATCATATTAGTTTTGTTAAGATTAAGTAGACTGGACCACAGCATTATGTACTAGTCTACGAGCAGCCATTCCTATTAGAAGAGGGCTTTAAGTTAGACTAGTGTTAAAATGTTACAGCAAATTACAAGCAGTGGCTATAAATCAGTTTACTCATACAGTTGTTTAATGAATTTTTGATAATGGGAAGAACTCATCCTGTAGTCCAAATATACTTTTTAAATTAATTACCTTCCTTTTGGTTTATAAGTTTATTTTCTTCCTTCCTTGTAAAGACAGTGCCAGTCTGTTCCTTTCACAAGCTTTTTAAAAATGCATTCTATACTTTGCTTTTCCATATTTACATTATGTATAAGTTATTTCTTATTACCAGGTAATCAGAGTCTTTGCTTTTAAAGCGGAACAATTTAGGCTTAGGAAGAATTAAACAACACACACAAATAGTTTCTCTGCAGCTCTCTATATTGTCTTTTGACCCTTCAACAACATTTCAATGTTAATAAAAGAGTAGTCAGAAGCATATTATATAAGGCTTCCTCTAAAGTAAATACTAATTGCCAGAATACAGTTCAGAAACACACTGTATGGTAACAAAGATTCTACTTTTGATAGTAAATTCTCATTATTTTGATAATTTTCCCCCATAGTTCAGCTTCTTCCTTGGCAAGAGTTCTGATCAGCATTAGCGGAAAGGACATTTTCAACTGCTGCCCCTTTGCTAATGGTACTAAGCTTTATCTGTCACTCCTTAACTGACACCAGTACCAGAACTGTCAAAACACCTTGTTGATGTGCACTGCAGGACAAGCACAAAATTGCTGATGATGCCTGTCAGCTGCTTCTCTGGTGAGAATTGGATTTTTCTGATCACTTTAGTGAGTGGCTCAAGACATCATGTCAAGAGGAAAAACCCTGGATAAGTCCAATTTGGAAATTGTTTCAATGCCATGTATACTATTAAGGATGAACACTTCTTTTTCTTTCAATACAGGGAACACCTCAGACCTGACAAAAGACAATTATTTCTTGCCAGCAATTCATGTTATAAATATATCTTTTGCCCTTTTTATTTAAAGTACTAAGAACGAAACAGAAACTAGATCAAAATCTATCAAAACATGGCAGTTCAACCCTTTGTTCTTTATATTCAACAATTTTGGATGGAAGAAGCAGAGATAGCCTATCTCTGCTATAAAAGCAGCACACATTTATCACTACCATTTAAAGCAAAGACTATGAGAGCATTTCCACCAGTTCCACATCTTAAAATGGAATAACTAATCTCCAGCATTCTACTACAGCTCGTAGAGGTTTTTGCACTGATTTTAAAAAATGAGAATGCTGATTAATGCAGTACCATATCATTTCCCCAAATAATTTGGCTTCTTTCAAATAAAATGTCCTTTCTAATCATTTCACACAGATTTCAATAACAAAAGCTTTGGTTAAAAAAACATATAGAAAACATTTTTGTGGACACTGGAATTTCTGAAAGCTGTGAAGTGATATTTTCATCATAACAGATTAGGGGTGTGTGTGTGTGGGTGTGTGTGTTCTCAAATGGCTTAAGACACAATTCATGTCTAAAAGTAAGGCAGGACTATTCATGCTGAAGGGGGGTTTCCTTTTTTATTCCTACTGCAGCTGTTTCTCTGACAGACAAAAGAGTTGCTTCTAAGAGGGAAAGTAGAGGCACAATGCATGTAAATTCTTTAGCCTGCAGGTTAAAAAAACAGGGCACCATTCTTTTTTCAACCTACACTTCTGGTTGTCTCCAATGCTAGCTAAAAAAAATAAAAGGCATGCTACAGACCAGGATCAACTTTAATGGAATAGTACTTGCTTTAGGTGAGCTCTTGAGCAGCAACCTGCCCATATATGTTGCACAAAGCCAGGCAAGTATAATACAAGCTTTCAGACTTCACCCTACATTATCGAAGCTTTGCATGAAATTGTGAAGGGACTAGTGGAACTAGGGGGCCTGCCTCTGCCAGCAATCACCAGGGCTCCTACTCATATTTCCCAGTTAAGAGTGTATTGTATTCGCAAAGGCTTTCATAGCTGGAATCTAATGGTTGTTGTGGGCTTTTCGGGCTCTTTGGCCGTGTTCTGAAGGTTGTTCTTCCTAATGTTTCGCCAGTCTCTGTGGCCGGCATCTTCAGAGGACAGCACTCTGTGCTCTGGTCGTCTGAAGATGCCGGCCACAGAGACTGGCGAAACGTTAGGAAGAACAACCTTCAGAACATGGCCAAAGAGCCCAAAAAACCCACAACAACCATAAGAGTGTATTGTAAAGCTTCAGAGAGGTGGCTGTATCTTCTCCTCTTCTGTTCCACTGACACAGATAGTGAAAGCTATATGTACTGATTTCAAATCTGTGGCTGAGAAAGATGTATAAAAGGAGTTGAGTGGTGCCAGGTCAGGTAAGCAGGGCAGTGTTGATGAAAAGAGAAAATGGGTTTCCTTCCCTGTTATATTACTTTACTTTTATGGACTGGACTGGACTTCATCAAATGCAGTGAACTGTGTATGTACACCAGGCTATTAAGGGCAGGGGGAAGTAATCCAAGTGGCAATGTGACTGAAAAGTAGTCTGTGACAATTCCATGTAAAGCTTGGGCTAAAAAACCCTCATCATACCACTTAAAAAACCCGCTTGAAGATGACTATTTGTTTTTGCTGTAGGGCCACCTCCTTAAAATCACTGAAAACAGCACTGACTTGTAATTTTGTTGCAACAGGTTAATACACCCACTCCTCCAGCAAGGAGTAAAACTTACCTACTTCCACCAAGTGTATCACCAGATATTTCAGGGGAAGACTCAAACTCTACATTCTGTCAAGTACAAAAACTAAAGGAACGAATATAACATTTATTTTAATCCAGGATATCAAACGTTTATATTATCACTTAAATCAATATTTTTATGCACAGTGCAGACATTCATTGTCAATAATTGATGTAGCTGCAAAATTTTGAATACTTAGAAACATCCTCTATTAGATATATAATAAATTGTCAAGATGTAATGTTTTATCTTATTCCCAGCTCACCACATATTCATGTCAATCACATTTTGTTTTCTAGTGTTATGACAGGACACCCATCCTGACGATAAGCAACAAAAACAACATTTTGTCTGTCTCAGCCTTCAAGAATCTGCTATCCTGCTGTATAATTCAGAAAAGCCTGTTTACATTAACAAGCAAATAACTGACAAATGAAAAAAGTTTTAGCCACTTCAGAATGATACAATTTGTTTGGAGGTTTCAGCAGGGAGCGCAGCTGTCACATACCCTTGACCAAAGAATTGTACCTTCCTTCTATCTAAGATGGCCATCTTCTTCCACCGAGCATGCAGTTTCAGGAAGAAAGAAGATGGAAAGGTGAGGGAGGAAGGGGACATCCACCTAATCAGCCAGATCAACCCTGACAATCAATGGGGTGACAGATGTCACAGCCAGATCACCCTCACATTGTCAGTATTACCAACATCTTCATGTTACTGCTCAAGCTGCTAACCTTTTCTGAACTGGAATATGAATAAGACCCTATTTATTGGAAGATGCTTGATAACATGTCATTGTTTTTTTTTTTTAAAAAAATGCTTTCTGTGTTCCATTGTGTGTAAACCAATTGATATGGATCTAACAGGTCATTTGATCACAATAGACTTATTGATTGACTGAGAATGATACAGTATTTAAACTAGACTGTCTATCACTAGCTTAACGCATGGGCCAGTACTTTGTTGTGTAGCTTCTCTCTCTCTCTCTCTCTCTCTCTCTTTGTCACTCTCTCTCTCTGTCACTCTATCTCCGCCCCTCCTGCACATGACTTCCATATGATGGACAGGGGTGATGTGGGCATTCCACCACACAGAGTTAAACAACAAGATTTGGACCATGGATTTAAATGTGATCAAGAATGTGGAAATCAGAGCACCCATTCTCACAGCTTAGAGACTATTACCAACATGTAATGTCTTGAGGTCACCATTTCAAAGGTGCCACTTCCTCCACAGGTTTCAGATTAGGGACAATCGCTATTTCATGTAGATTAATGTTAGGATCTAGAAGCTGCTCTTCTTTAAATTCTAATAATAATAACATCATCATGTGCCATCAAGTCAATTCTGATTAACGGCTTTCAGGGTTTTTTAGGCAGAAAGTACTCAAAAGTGGTTTACCATTCTCTTATTCTGGGGGCACCCTGGGACTGTGCAGCTTGCCCAAGGCCACACATGCTGGCTCTACGTACAGGAGGCAATGTGAGGAATCGAACTCCCAGCTTCTGGCTCCACAGCCAGATACCTAAACCAGCGACCAATCGAGTCAGGATAATTAAATCTAGCTCACTGTGATATGAATTATTTAGGTTAATCTCTTATGGAAAATTATGCTTTAACAAGAGAAATAGATTGTTGCCTTTAGGAATGACAGTTGCGTGGTTCTATATTTGCCAAGATTAACTCAACCCAATGTGAACTATATGAAGATCAGGGTAAGCATATGTGGCTGGATAGCTTAGCAGTTTAGTTATCTGGTTGCAAAGCCAAAGGTTGGGAGTTAGATTCCCCTCTGGGCCTTCATCTGTTGAGTCCCTTCTATCTCTGCAGTTAAGGTGGTTAAGCCTTGAAATAAAAAGCCAACTCCAGAGCCGGAGTCCCAGAGGCAGTTCCTGTCATTCTGGCAACTCCTGCGACGTCACTGAAACCAGTTGTATTGGCTCTTGCCTTTCCATTGGACTATTTCAGTGACATGGAAAGGGGGGATTTGCTGGTTGGGTAACAGCCTATCCTCCACATTATTTTACCCAGGCTTCATGCCCTGGAGGGGACACTCCACCTTTGCGTACAGCATCAAAACACTAGACGCTGTTCCAAGTCCTCCATACAGAGCATGTTACCTCTCTCGAGACTGAAGGATGCCTATGATGATGAAAGCCAACGTAAGTTACATTTTCCATTTCAACTCTTGCTTTTGTTCCCCTAATTTCAAACTACCTTGATATGAAAAACACCACTAATAAGAGCTTCCATTGATTCAACAGCTTTACTGTTCTCATTTGAAACCAAAACAAAACAGAAATCTACAAAGGTGATTACACCTGCATAGCTTAAAGCTATGAATACAGCCTATCTTTTCTGCCCTAGAGATGAAAGTAATGCCATCACAATTTTATGCCCTGGGGATTTTGGGACAGCATATTTTATCTATTGTGTGTTATTTCCTGCCACATTTTATAAACTCACTCATTCAAGAGAGACATGTTTTTATGCCTGTGCAGTCTTCCGTTCCATCATGCTGATTATAATACCGTTGCAAAACTAATTAAGAGATTTTTTAAAAAAACAACCTAGTGAAAGTGTTCATTGGGCAGTAAAGCAGATTGTTCATTGATTAGTCTTGACTAAAACCACAGTAACACTGGGAATGCTGATTACTGCCCACCCAACAAACTGAAAATGCAGCATGAGCATGATGACATGTCTCTGGGTCATCGTGTTCATTCTGGATGGGATCTTGTCCTTCAAAAAGATAACATAAACATTTTCAGGTATAACAATGTGCACATGAAATATGAAGATATTGTGCTATACGGATAGGTGAGGAAGCCTACATTTGGATGGCAGATTATCCAGTGCACATTTCCCAGAACTAAACACAAATCCTAACATAATTGGTCAGAAATCCATATATTTCTAAGCATACTGAGCTATTTATAAAACAAAATCCTTAAAATGTGCATATTTATACAATGCACATAGCAACACAAGAACATTTTAAGGTACATAAAAACACATTAATCAATTGGAAAAATCCATTCAAGAATAAATGTATTTGAAAAATTCTCACAGTTTAAAAAATTTGGGAGGAGGGAGAGGAAAAGACTTGCAATCCAGTGTAAAACCAACCCAGAAAAGTTCACATTAGGCGGTTTATAAATTGTCCAGTTGCTTAGCTCCACTGTTATTATCCGTATCTCACCCTGTTCTGTAACACCAGCAGACAATTTGGAGGTCAGGCTTGACTAATATAGCAGTTCTGTATTCTCTGTGAGATCTCTTAGATGCAGGTCTCATGCTGGGTATTTTGGGCAATTGCTGGTAGTTGCCTCTATCTATTTCTTCAACGCAGTGTATATCACAAGCATGTGGTTCGCATTCTGTTTGAAAACTATCTGTCCGCTGATAGTTTTCAAATAGAGGATGGTCCTTGGTAAACTGGGACACATATACTTCTCAATAACAATATTCTTCAAAAGCTATTGGGAACAAATTGGGCACACAACCACAAACACTAAGAAACACAAGAGCACAGAGTGTTGTCCTCTGAAGATGCCGGCCACAGAAACTGGCAAAATGTTAGGAAGAACAACCTTCAGAACACGGCCAAAGAGCCTGAAAAACCCACAACAACCATTCGATCCCCGCTGTGAAAGCCTTCATGAATACACTAAGAAACACAAATTTGGCCTTATGCTTTTCCTCAAGCAACTATTACAGTCTGGTGTGATATAGTTCAGCTCATGCAAAACAGGCAGATGTAGCACTTAATGAAAGTTGTACAATTGTTATTGGATGCCTGAAGCCAAACTCTGCCGATAAAACCAACTACATAGCAGGCTCTGCATCCATTGAGCGAAGTAGCAGCTAAGAGTGAAAGACTCAAAGCATCTACAGCGTGCAACCACTTTTTGGCATCATCCTGCCTCTCACAAATTAAAATAAGGAAACGTTTTATCAGAATATCTTTGAATCATTAAAGAACAGCAGAAAATGTGAGGGCTATAATGTGGGAAAATGAATTACTCACCTCTTAAAATGGATGGAACCCCAGGGAAGTTTAGCTCCTAACCACACGGAGAACTGGGTTACTTGGAACTCACTTAATAGGCTACAGACTGGACAGGGCAGAACCAAGGGGCACTTAAGAAAATGGCATTCCACACCAACACAGTCAGTCCTTTGCAAGTCCAGGGAAGAACAGGTATAAATAAGTGTGCTTGCAACATGCACATATATAACATGTTTCAAGAGTATGTTGACTATCTAAAGCAGGGTTCCCCAACTCCCGGTCCGCAGCCCGGTGCCAGTCCATGGCCACGGCAGGACCAGGCCATGGAGACAGATCTCTTGCCCCCCCCACACTCCCCCCACGCACAGCCCGCCCCTGGCCCGCCCCCAGCATGTGCGTGAGCACCTTCCTGCCCCTCCACGAACGCACCCCACCCCCTCCGTGCATGCTCATGAATGAAGGGCCAAATCCCATGTTATTTCTATCTGAAGTATACCCACATAAGGGAGTGTTGCTGTTAGTCACAACTACTGTAGCTCTCATTAATTTCAATGGGTCTGTGTAAGAAGAGGTAACAATGAACTCAGCCCTAGATGTCTTATACAGTGGTGCCTCGCAAGAAAAATGCCTTACAAGACAAATGGTTTTGGCGATGGGGGAGTTGATTACTCACAAGACAAATGTCCCTATGGCCTTGCTTCGCAAGAGGAATGTTTTCCGGTTTTTGTTCCTGCCTCATGTTTCCTGATTTTTACATGTTTTTCTATGATGTTTAAAAAGTTAAAGTTTTTTGACTGAAATTTTTAAAATCATCTGCACAATAGATATGGCTTTAAAGAGTACTTAATAAACCCTTTGTAAACCAAATTTGACTTTGTTCTGTCTTTTTTTGCCCATAGGAATGCATTAATTAGATTTCAATGCATTCCTATGGGAAAACGCGTTTCGCAAGACAAATTTTTCACAAGACAACATTAACGCGGAATGAATTAAATTTGTCTTGCGAGGCACCACTGTACTGTATATAATTTGTTGGAAACTGTCCTAATAAATAATGATACAGTATTTCATATAGAGAACTTCAGGATAGCTCAGTGTTTTAGGTACAGTGGGGTCTTGACTTGAGAACTTAATCCGTATTGGAAGGTGGTTCTCAAGTCAAAAAGTTCTCAGGTCAAATCTGCATTTCCCATAGGAATGCATTGAAAACCATTTGATCCGTATCTGCTCTTTTCCGTCCACAGAAACTAATGGGAAGCTGCTATTTATTTATTTATTTATTTATTTTTAAATTTATTTAATTTATATGCCGCCCACTCTACCCAAAGGTCTCTGGGCGGCTCACAACAACCAAAATTCAATGCAGTAAAACAAAATGATTAAAATACAGTTAAAATACAATTAAAATACAATTAAAAAATACAATTAAAATTGCCATCATTAAGACCCACAGTTAATGTTATTTCAATTAAAAGCCTTCTGGAACAGGAAGGTTTTGACCTGGCGCCGAAATATCATCAGTGTCGGCGCCAGGCGAATTTCAGTTGGGAGGGCGTTCCATAGTCTGGGGGCAGCTGCCGAGAAGGCCCTTTGTCTACAAGCCATCCCTCTTACCTCCTTGAGGGATGGCTCTATTCTGCCTTCGACCACTAGAGGGAAATATTTTGTTTCTTTTTTTCTTAGGTCAAGAAAGGTTCAGGGAAGGCAGGGAAAATACAGTCCAGGCAGTACCAGGCAGTCCGAAGACTGTCTCCCAATCCACTCTCTAAACGCTGGGAGGAGTGAGGAAGCAGACAGGCACCCTTTTCACTGGCCAACAGTTAACTGAAAGTTCACATTTTGCACTTTCCCTGCCTCCCACGTGGGAGTTCTTAACTCAAATCTAAGTATGTAAGTCAAGTCAATATTTTCCTATGAGAGTGGTTCTTAAGTCAAAATGTTCTTAACTTGAGCCGTTCTTAAGTCAAGACCCCACTGTACATCGGTGGAAGCTGTTTGAGAGCTCCGAAGCCAAAGAGGCAGGGAGAAAGGGCAGGAAATTGGAATTTCCAGCCCTTTCCCCCTGCCTTTTTGCCTTTTGAAATGCTGGAACGGATTAATTCCGTTCCCATGCATTTCAATGGGAAATGGTACTTCGACTTATGAACTTTTCGACTTACGAACGTCGTTCCAAAATGGATTAAGTTCATAAGTTGAGGTACTACTGTATCTCACTGCAGATCTGAAGGTTGGGAGTTCAATTCCCCACTGTGATTCCTCAACAAGGACTGGACTCAATTATCTATAGAGTCCCTTTCAGCTCTGCAGTTCTAAGATTATTATTATTATTATATTAAAATGGCAGAAGGAACTTTCCTTGTACTGAATTTAACCTTGTAAAATATTCTCACATTGCTCAAAAACATTTATAGAGCCATTATCACATTTCTACTTCTGTTTGCAAATAGCTAGTAAGATATAAAGTACTGCCATTACTCAAAAATGATATGAATAATGTTTGGTTCAGAACAATATCAAAATAAATTTCCACTAGGCAATAGGAAGACATAAATTTAAAGATAGAAGTGTTTGAGTTAATTTAATAAACTGAAGTACACTCTTTATTTTATATCTTTCTTTCCACACTCCATATATTGCAAAGACAATGTCTGTGTTCTGCTGGGAAAGTACATGTGACTTCTATTTCATGGGCCATCTACTGCTGTCAGGTACTAAATATCCTAACAATCATTAACAATGAATTCAATAATTCAATAAATGTTGACAAATATGTTGATAAATATTTAAATGTTAGATATAATACACTACAATCAAACCTGAATTCTAAGCCCCAAAGCTGTGGACTGAATTAATCTACAACAGCTGTCTTTGCCTTTGTAGGACTTCAATATTTTCAACTATTAAACAACTGAATACGGTCAAACAAAAAGGTATGATCCCAACCCACCACTTAATCCTGTTACTATTTATTACTGTCCAGCTAGGTCAACAAACAAACACTGGATGCTAGTTCACTTTGTCTTGCAGCTAGAAAATTAATTGCCACTAACTGGAAAACAGGTAACAATCTTGCAAAATCTGGATAGTTGAAGAAAGTTCAGCATTTAGCTCCTAGGGAAAAATTAATGTCAAAAGTTTTCTAATTGTATTGTATACAATACAAATAACTATCCGGATGTAATCTCTCACTAAAGTATATGCATATATTCTACTCCTTTACCATATACACATATTAATTTATGGAAAGACTGTTCTGAATATGGAGTGATTTCCATATGTTTTTGCTCTCTTTTTTTCAATTTTAGAAATGCATGATTTTTTTCCTTTTAATAATTTTTTTAAAAAACTATGAATATTAGTCCATATTAGCACACACATTCTCTCTCTTTCATATGCTGTAGAAGCAACATAATCTCATCTTTGCTCTCTTTTAGGACAATCTGTTTACTGGCCAAATAATCAAATTATCAGCAAATATTTACATGGCATACTACCATAGTACTTTAGAAAAAGCAATATGTTCAGGAATAGTTAGAATACAAGAAAAAGGAATGAAAGTAAACTGAAATACTGTCTTGCCCTATACCCTATTCGTTATGGAAGCAAGTCTCATATTGTTAAGTACTCACCCTCACTCTATGCTCCTGATAGATTATTTAGAGACAATATTCTTTAGAACAGTGTCTTTGGTCAGCCTTATTAGTTACTGTTTGTTAGATATGTGCCATAAGTCAGAACTGACTTACAGCAAACCTATCAGAGCTTTCAAGGCAACTGAAATAGTCAAGGAGTGGTTTTAACAATTCCACTCTCCCAGTGAGTTTCCATGGCTGAGTGAGGATTTGAACCCATATATCCAGAGTCTTAGTCCACCACTCTGTCCACTACACCATGCTGGGTACCATGGGGTACTGTAGACTACACAGAAGTAGGTAATCAGTATAGTATTTTGGACTCAACCTGGTGACAGCATAATAAGCATCTTGAATCGAGCCGAGAAGACAACAGAAAGCCACATGCAAAGTCTGAAGCGTCGTCTTGTCACATGACATGATTCTAGATCTTCATTTCCTGCTATAATGGTTTATTTCTTGATTGGAAGCTGCTGCAACACTTCCCAGATGTGATAGTTCTTCAGGAGGAACTTTTTGTAGAAGGAAAGTGCAGCAAGACTACCATACCCAAGAAGCATTGCACCAGGAAATGAAGACTTGCTGGAGACTTGGAGTACTAGCTCTTTTTCCAGGTGAGCAAAATAATGGTGTGGGTTTGTGGCCTGAAATTGGCTGGGGAATTCTGGGAGCTGGAGTCCCCCCACCAGAAAAAAAAAAACCACTGAATGATACTTCCCTGGCAACAAACCATATATAAAAAAAGATTAATCGAAGGAATGACAGGAAGAGGTTATAATGGGATGTGGATATGACAGGAGAAAATAAGGAGGACACAATTACTGAATTAACAGGCAATGACAAAAGATAATTGGGCAGGGATTAGGGGGCAAGAGAACATGCCCTATACACCTTACAAAAGCTGAGAGTATAAGAAGAGAAAGGGGAGAGTGTTCAGTACGTTCCTAAGGTCCAATGACGATACCAACAAAGCAGCAATGTACAGTACTTGGAACAGATGTGTGGAAGGTCTGGTTTGGTATCTATTATGTTTTTAACCTATTTCCTAGCCAAAAATGCTCCCTAAACTACTAAACTATCCTGGATTTTAACCTCAGTTTCCCATGGCTAGAATTGGGTGGTGCTTTTAATTCTACTGCTGAAAAGGACAGTGCTTTTTAAAGAAAGCAGAACAAGCCTTGATTCCAAAGGAGTATAAAGCAGGCATATGTAGATAAAGACAGGAACATAAGGTTTACTTGCCAGTTTTGAATGAATGAGACATATAGTGGAAAACAATACGTAGAGGCTTCCAAGTATACTTCTACCTGCATTCACTAATGTTGACTGAAGATGCACAAAATGGTCACAGAAGGTAACCACTACCAATACTCGAAACAAGCCTATGTTATTTCCCCCTTACAAACAGGATCTCACAACTTTAACTTGCATTATTAATAAAAAAATATATTTTCCAGAAAAAGCTACAATTAGTTTAAGAATGAAAGTGTAGCAGTATTCCTTTATTACAAAAGAATAGAAGAGAAAAGAAATCCCAGAAGAGATTAAAAATCATTTGATCAGAAAATCAGAATGAATGTCAAAACATCTGAGAGGCAGACTGTGCTCTACATATAAAGCACTGCTTGCTTTTGATGTTACAAAAAGACTAATAAATGTGTTGCCTTCTGAGATGACAAATGCCAATTTATGCAACACTTTTATGCAATTAAATTCATGACTGATGCTTTCTTTCATTTATTTCCTTTAGGTAAAACACTGTGATGGAAGATCAGGGGACTGTAGATGACAGAAGGAATCAGTGAAGTACCTCAAGATCACTGCTCTGTACAAATGCTTCAATGTCCACATCACAGTCCAGAATGAAAAGAAAATGGAATATGCCAATGGCACTTTGTAAATTTCCCTTGGTGTATTTACGGTGTACTGCTTTAAATATATTTCCCCAGGAAATCAGGAAGGACTCTTTACAACACAATCAGTTAGTTCTGACAGACAAAGGAAGCAGTTTCATACTTTTCTGTGTAATCATTCTTTAAATCCAGAGCAAGCAACTTCTGCCCAGGGATACTCTGGGGACTACAGATTGCCAAAAATGTAGAGAGACTTCATACATGACAATAGATTTTTAAAAAATTGCTTTAAAGCAATGTGTGGCGAACATATTTCAAAGTCAAATAACTTGCTCCAGAAACCTTCCAACAGTTGACCTTTTTTTTTTTTTAAGCTGATGAAAACTCAAGGGGTGGAGCCACAAAACATCCTTGGGGAGTCTCAGTTTTTTAAATATGATACCCTGTTTCCCCAAAAATAAGACCAAACCTGAAAAACTGTAATAGTTCTCTTTGTCTCTACATTACAGATGCTGAAAAGTTGCATTCAGCTTTCTTATCCTATTTCAGCCACTTTTTACTTTTGCTTGTCAACTGTCAGGCTGGGGGAGCAGCTAACACAATACTTCTTATTCCACAATACTAAAATTATTATCATCACAACTATCAATTCTTCTTCTTTGAAGAGCTACATACTAGAGAAAAGGGTTATAGTTTTACCTCTTATCACCCACCTTTGGTGCTAGTCTCCATCCACAGGATCAATACTGATATGGAGAAGTTCTCTAAAACTGCTTTGGAATTTTTAATATACAAATTCAAACAACCTCCCCTGTGCCACTCATTCTCTCCTTAGCTTTGTTCAACATTCTGTTGGTAGAACCTTTGGAATTGCCTTTCCATACCCTCTCCCCTGTAGCCCACATATCACTTGAAAACCAGATCTGGATGATTTTGAAAGCATACAGGGGTGGGGGTGGGGAGTGAATTGCCCCCCTCCTAGTTCCAGGGTGGAATTTCCATAAAGGATGTCATCTCCCGACTATAGATTCCAGCCGGTTTCTCCAATCACTTGTTGATATGCCAGTTGTAGCATTGTTGTCTATGGTTCTGAAATCATTACACAATCCGAGTTGGCTGCATCTGTTGTTGTTTGATTTACATACCACCCCACCTGGTGCTGCCTGGGGGAATAAAACTAATCCAGGAACAACAGCAGAAGATGGAATCAAATATGGAGCAGAACAGAAGGAGGTGCACCAAAACTGGTGGATAGCTCAGTGGCTTAGGTCTCTGGCTGCAGAGCCAGAGGTTAGGAGTTCAATTCCACACTGTACATTCTTGACAGGAACCAGACTTGATCAAACATAGGGTCTCTTCCAGCATTGCAGTTCTAAGATGCTGATGAAAACTGCAATCAGTAAAGGTGGGGTAGAATATTCCATGGCATCATGGAGCTTGAATAAAGTGAGCCAAAAGTAGTCCATGATAATACTGTTACAGTAATGTGCACCAAAAATATTTTACAACTAGGGAAAGTCAATGGCTATAATTCAACAATGAATATTTAAAATATAATTTGGACCATAACAGAAGTGTTAAAATTCCTACCAAGATTCAATTATTAATATTCAGCACTATCATATCAAGTGAAGCACTATTAAAACTTAAAGCAAGCTTAAAAGATTTAAACTTGTGCTTAACATCCTTGCTGAAATCAAACCAATTGTTTAATGTAGCTTAGAGAAATAGTTTCCTGGAATAAAAAATGGCAGCATTTCAATGAAAGTAAAGAGATGTCTAAGCCAAATTGATTTTTTTTCCTCTCCACTGTCCAGCTTTCACATCCATATGCAGTAACTGGGAATACCACAGTACCAATGATATAGGCCTTGGTCTGGAGCAACACATTTTTGCATTTGATGGTACTTCTTTATGGGTATTGAAATACAAAGGTGTCCAACAGTAGTGCTATTAAATATGAATGGAAATATTCAATTAGAAGGGGAGGGAGAATCAATCATTATTATGTTAAGAGCAGCAAGATCGATATTTGCAAAGAACTAGAAAAATAATAATCAGTTTAAGATTGAAGAGTGGTACAAAGACATTGAAAATGGCTATTAATGATACATTAACTTCTGAATTAGAAGTTAAAAAAGAAATACTGAAAAGTAATTGTGTTAAGGAAACATGGAATGCTTTCTTACCACATGTATTTGTTTTTTTAAAAAGGTTATACCCAAACACAAATGTCAGGTCTAGAACATCCCTGTTGGAATTGATAATTGAAGTTTGTAGAAAGTTTGTAGAAAGAGTCTGATCAAATACTACAGCTGTGCTAGCAACAAGCTTATCTATTAGATTTAATACAGCTGTAGAAATAAAATGCTAGAGAAGAAGCCTGTAGAAGCTAATCTCTAATTGGCCACAAAGAGTAATAAAGCTCACAGTCTCAGAACACTGTTCAGGGGAGGGGGGTTGAATGAAGAAAAGGAGGAGTTACTCTGTAGGATTGATTTATGAAGCATAATATTACTACGAACTATGGAGTTATGCTATGGTAAATGCACTGACATTTAATGTTGTAATGTGTATGACCAAAGGACTAAAGAAAGGACAATTCTGTATACATTACTAGCGCTACAATATTGCTACAATACAATTTCTTTACTTTACTGCTCTCAGTACCATTGTCTGTCTGATTACTGATACCCTGAATTGGATAAATCTCTGCTGGGGCATAGGAAAAGGCACTGACTCATCCATAAAGCCCCTGTCAACAAGAATCATATTTTTCGAGAGACAGACACAGGGCATGTAGTGTAAAATAAAAAACAACGCAAAGTAAAATTAAATCCTAAGAGTGGCAGGGAACACTATTTTGAGGTATGTTTATACAGTGGTGCCTTGCTTAGCAACGTTAATCCGTGCAGCAAAAATCGCTGCTAAGCAATTTCGTCGCTAAGCGATTTTAAAAAGCCCATAGAAACGCATTGAAACCCCTTCATTGTGTTCCTATGGGCTCCAAAACTCACCGTTGAGTGAAGATCCTCCATTGCGGCGGCCATTTTCAGTGCCTCTAAAGCAAGGCAACACAGAGGGCGGCCATTTTGGAACCGCCAATCAGCTGTGAGCAAATGGGGGCTTTGCGATGATTGCGGGGAAGCGATCATCGCAAAGCCCCCATTTTCGGCCAGCTGATCAGTGGGGGCTTTGCGATGATTGCAGGGAAGCGATCATTGCAAAGCCTCCATTTTTGGCCAGCCCCCATTTTTGGCGGGCAAAGCCCCCGCTGATCAGCTGTGCGAAAATGGGGGCTTTGTCATGATCACTTCCCCATGATTATCGCAAAGCGAATCTTCCCCATAGGGGCCATCGCAAAGCGATCGCTTTTGCGATCGAAAAACAGCATCGCAAAGCGATTTCTTCGCTATGCGGAGCGATCGCTATGCGAGGCACCACTGTATTTTAGTTTATACAGTGGTGCCCCGCATAGCGAGGTTAATCTGTTCCAGATTAACCATCACTATTCGGAAACATCGCTAAACAGAATAGAAAAACCCATTGGAACGCATTAAACTTTGTTTAATGCGTTCCAATGGGCCCCAAACTCACCGTTCAGCGATGTTCCTCCATAGCGCAGGCATTTTCACGCCCTCGGTAAGCGAGGGCAGGGCGCGAAAACGCTGCGCACGGCCATTTTGGGACTTCTGGCGGCCATTTTGGAACCGCCGAACAACTGTTCCCCCGACATCGCAATGCGAAGATCGGTAAGCGAAACGCTTACTGATCGTCGCAAAGCGATTTTTGCCCATTGGAACCATCGGTATGCAATCACATTAGCGATCCCAAAAAACGGATCACTATGCGAATTCGTCGTTAAACGGTGCGCTTATTATGCAAGGCACCACTGTATTTTGTTAAGTTTTGTTTATTCTGGAAAATAATTTTTTTTTAACTTGATATTTCCTAGTTCTTTCACAGTTGCCCTTCCATGTCTCAATCTTCTGATTTCTTGGCAGCAGTTTCCATGTGAATGATTTAACTGCAGCATATAAAATGTTTAACAATTTTGATCTTCTTATTGTCAGCATGTTCTGTAATTCTGTAGCTATCATTTATGTTGTGTAAAATGCAACCTTCCTTTTATTATTTCTTTTTTCATCTTCATCAAGAATTGTTTCAAGTCTTTGTTGTTTTTCTCCCAGTAACATATGGCCTGCATACTTTGTGTTTCTTCCATAAATTTTCACTCCTCTGTCACCAGAATCTAATCCAGCGTCCTGCATTATATGTTCTGCATATAGACTGCCCAGATAGGAAAATAATATACACCCTTCTTTTGCCAATGGGAAACCACTGTTCGTTCTAATAGCAACTTCTTGCCTAGAATATAGATTACACATCAAAATATTGTGGCATAACTAGATGTTCCACACTATTGCATGATCCACAGAATCAAAGGTTTTGCTGTAAGCCGTAAAGAATAGGCTAATTTTCTTCTGAAATTCTCTGGTACATTCCAGTAGCCAAATATATTTGCAATATGATATTGAGTGTCTCTTCCTTTTCTGGATGGCTTAAATGTTTGGTGTTTCTCTCTTCCTATATGGTAAAGATCTGGCTGAATAGCTTAGTGAGTTAGGTGTCTGGCTGTGGAGCCAGAGGTTGGGAGGTGGATCCCTACTGTGCATGAGACGGAGCCCTGCCTAGTGAGGCTGAAAATTAGAGGGTACGTTGTCTGCACCTCTTCTGATAAGTTCTTGAGTACGCTCTTACACTATATGACAGTAAGTAAAAGCAGTAACAGGTTGGCAGAAAGAGCCAAAGTCAACCCAATTAAACTTGCAACACTTAAGAGTGACTAAAATGAAAGAGTTTTATCTTAAGTAACATTTAGGCAAAATAAACCGTCCAAACTATATTAGCAAACCATACTATAATCAAGCAGGACTACATATAAATATATACAAAAAGAGGCAACAACTTGAACAATCTCACAGAAAAAGAGAATATTCCAAAACAGTGCTGTTCTTGTGGCATACAAAAAGGAACTGAGGTGATGCCATTGGGTCAGTGTTCTCATCAAAATCTACTCAGCTCTAGAATGTTCAGGACATGGCAATGTTGAGGCACAAGACCCACAGTGTGAATCGCACAAATCACAAAGAAGAAGAAAATTTAAAAGTTCTACTTCAAAAAGGCAGCACCCGCAAGTTCTGCCTTTTAAGTACATTGATTTGTTTCAGGTTGTTGTGAAAAGAAACAAAATGAATTATCATTATGAAACAATACATTATTCTGAGTAGATTATTAACAAAAATATATTACAGAAATGTAGCAATTCATTAGAATTCTATACTAATCTCTTATCATTCTGCTTGACTTAGACAGTTATTGCAATCCGGATGAACTACAATCTATGCACCAAAAATTAAAATTCACACTGTCATACCAGCATCATTAAGTACTGTCATTCCTCACAATTGATTGCAACTCATAACTTCCAGTGAAACAAGGTAATCAAGTAGTGACCAAGGTGATAAAGTAGTCCAATAATGATATTTCTATACTTTGGCACCCTTCCTCTAAACATCACAAAATCTTACATTCTTATATTCAGTACAGTATAACGAACATCAACATTTAAGCATTTAGTCATATTTTTGCATTTTTATAAAATGAGTGGTTTCTAACAACTCCTGATAAGTCTCATTATTCTCACTATATAATTTCATAGGGTTGAAATAAATAGTTAATGAGGTACAAAAGCAGAAGTAAATCTTGATAGAAAATGTTTTACATTAGCCAATTTAATACAGTTCCTGGCATTTCACCATCTGACAACAGAGCCTATTATGAACACTGATGCAGAAACAGCAATTACAGCTCAGCATTAGAAAGCACTGTAATTGCCAGTTTAGGAATAATATGCACAGATAAATATTACACTATTAATAATAATGTGCAATACCAAAACATTTCAACAAGAAACCAGAATGGAACTAAGCTTTGAATTTAATACTGTATGATGGAACAGAGAAGAGAGAGTGCAAAAGCGAACACAAGTTTTAAAACACAGCTCAAGAGAATGATACTTCAAAAGAGCATTAGATACATTCGGTTCATATTAATTTATGAAGTTCCATTAATCATCAGTGCTACAAATACAGGTAGTAATCATCCCATATTTTATACTTCCTTACGTGCTTAAGTGAGAAATGCAGTTAACTGAATTATGGAGTTACAATTTAGATGCCCAGAGGATAAGGCAAGCAGAACAACTACTTGTTATATCTTCTTATCATCTCATATTACAGTTTAAATTAATCTACATCTGTAAGAAATAAACCATGTTTCTTTTTCTGTATAACTGTGAATTCTCTTTAGATCACCCACTCAGAGACTGAAAAGCCAGAGGGAAATCTTGCTTAAATGAATTCAAGCTAATTATCCAAGAATTAGAAGGAGTAATACAAGTAAATGCTTTGGATTTTCTCACTTTCACTATACATACAGAATATCATGATTACAGAACAGAAGCAAGCAAGTAGGCACTTCCTTGTAAGAATATAATCTGCACCCCACAAAATAGTGATCACAGCACAAGATAAAGGAGGAATAGGAAGGATACATGGCTCAGCTGCCTGAATACTGTAGCTCAGTGAGTTGGGTATCTGGCAGTATAACCAGAGTTGGGGGTTTGACTCCTTGCTGTGCTTCCCTGGCAGAAGAGCCAGCCTGTACTGCTATGAGCAAGCTGCACAGTCCCAGAATGCTCCCTGAATAAGGGAATAGTAAAACACTTCTGAGTAACTCTATAGCTAGAAACCCTGGAAAGGGTAATCATAATTCAGAAATGACTTGACAGCACGTAATTATTAATTACCATGGCTGAGCCTAATAGAGTTGCATGATATTTCCAGCACTACAGTGGTGCCCCGCTTCACGACAACCCCATTAGATGATGAAATCGCTTTACGATTAGTTTTTTGCAATCACTATAGCGATCGCAAAACGACGATTCAATGGGTTTTTTTCGCTTTACGTTGAATCGGTCCCTGCTTCGGGAACAGATTTTTCGCTTCACAACAAAGTAATCAGCTAATTGAATCTCTTCTTTAGAAGGCTTAATTTACTATAAAATTATACATACATACATACATACATACATACATACATACATACATACATACATACATACATACATACATACATACATACATACATACATACATACATACATACACTATAATTTACAACAGCTGGAATCCTATTACACAGTTCTGCATGTGTAAACGCTGATGATGTCATCAGCTGCAAACTTGAATCTTTAAACTTTCCTATCCCCACCAGGGTGGACAAAAATTATGGGTTTTTTTTAAAATCAAATTGGTTTAAATCATGATTTAAATAAAAATGATATTTTTAGATTTAAATAATTAAACATTTAAATTTTAAAATTTAAATCAATTTAATTGAAAGCAAATCCACCCTGCTCCCCACTCCAGTTGTAAGGTTCCTGGGGATTCCTTTAAACCTGGAAAAACCTGTGGAAACCTTGGAATGGGAGGGAAGAAACTTTTAATACCCCAAAATCAATGCTGTCCGTTCTGATCCCAGTGACAGAACCAGCAGTGGCAATTTTCAGATTAAAAAGTCTCCTCTCCCTTCCCCAACCCCAAGGGTCCCAAAAGCAGCCCCAGGTTGAAAGGAAATGCTAAATAGCCTCGGAACATGGGGGTGGGACTTGCAGAACTTTCTTGTATCAATGTTACAAGCTAATGCAGAGAGATAAGTGCAGTGGTCTTTTAAAACTCCTAGAAGCCTTCACGACTAACTGTGCTGGTCAGGATTTCTAGGAGTTGTAGTCCAAGAACATCTGGGAACCAAAGGCTGGAATCCACTGCTCTAGACTATATTCAGATTAGAAAAATGGTGGACAGAATTATTCTCCAATTTACCGTATATATAATTCTGAAATCATTTTGGATAGAAATGATTACATCCAGCTAATCTTTTCTCTATAGAAAGTAATGAATGATGGATCCGATCACAAAGTACAGAACACACTTGGCCTTTATGCAGAAGTGATTGCTTTTAAAACGAAGCTTGAATGTGACGAAAGGGAGATCTGCAGCAGCTAAAGGCTCAAAAAAGTGAAGGCATGAGCTTAAGCAGCACAAGCTAAAGAAACCATGCTGCCACATTTAATGGTACTGCTGGGAACAAATTGTGGAGGCCTAGGAGACTTTTTTTACAATACAGTAACTGAAATGGAAATGCCGATATTGCCTGCTGGCTTACAAAAGCCAGCAGTGTATGAAGAGACAAATGAAAGCAACCTGTTCCTTTCAAAAATGCAATACTGCAGGCATTAGTGCAGTTTTCTGTGAGATGTTCTTAGATGTTGCAAAACTTTAAAAAATCTTTTACACTTGTATGCCCAAGACCTTTGTATTGGTGGCTTTTCAGAATATTTTGTCATGTAATAACAGGATGGATATAACGCAACATGAGGTTTTTTTCCACATTTTTCTAATTCATTTGTACATAAATTCCACATTTATCAGATTCTTTGCATGATTCAAAGTGTACTACTCTTACAAAATCTTTATTTTGCAACTGAATCAGGGTATCTGTGGACCTATTCCCTTCTGAGGCATTAATTTAAAGCAATTTTTGTGAAAGCACCTGCTATTCACTTCTATTGCTTTGGGAATTAATGCAGGATTATAAGGTTTATTGCATTCATTAACACATGGAAAACTCATTCTTTATTTGAATTTAGTACAGAACGTTATCAAACTTTGCACTGTAACCTTTCTTTGCACACTCTGATATGAAACACAAGCTACCTTTCAGGTTTAGGATTTAATAAGTATTTGTAATTAGTAGATTCACAACTACAATTTTTTCCAAATAAATAACTCAGTTTGGCTGTTCCTTTGCTATCTCAGTTAATGCTTTTCCATGGGAAGTATAAACTTCTGACTGCTCAGTAGAGTCAAACTCAGTAAAATATTCCAAACTACTGAAATACATGTTTGAACATGCACTATCAACAGCAACGATATTTTAAGATTTATGCCCATCTTTGGATTCTGTATTGACATTTGCTACTGCACACAATGACATTGCGATTTACTACATTCAGTAGTAAATCACAAGAGTAGGACAATTTAATCGACAGAACTTACATACAAAGGAGTTGATTCACCAAATCCCCACTGATTCAACGGGCCTACCTAATCTAGTTGTGACTTACTACCAGACTTCAGTCATTGCTCTTAATTTAAATTTGTGCTGTTACGTGTCATCAAATTGCCTCAAACTTATAATGATCCTGACTGAGCAATCTCCAAAGTGTCCTGTCCTCAGCAGCCTCTTGTAAACTCAGGCCTGTGGTTCTCTTTAGGGAATCAATCAATCCATTTATTTATTTATTTATTTATTTATTTATTTATTTATTTGCTTGCTTGCTTGCTTGCTTGCTTGCTTGCTTGCTTGCTTGCTTGCTTGCTTGCTTGCTTGCTTGCTTGCTTGCAATATTTTTTAGCCGCACTATTACCAGTGGCTTCTGGGCGGCTCATCTTTGGTCATTCTCTTTCCCTTCAACTTCCCCAGCATGTGTCACGTTCCCGAGGGTTACAACAGCCGAAGTCTGATAAACCAGTCCAGGGTCAAGAATACCAAGAATGTAAAGCCAATGTCCATAAATAAACTCACAGAAGGAAATCCAGTGTCAAAGTCCAGAGTCCGAAGTCCAATACCAGCGTAGTCCAAGGGCAGAGTCCAGAGTCAGGAGCACGGTACAAGAAGCATGGATGCAAGCCAAGGTTTTGACTCTTTGCTTCCACAAAATTTCTGGCTTCACTGGGAGCTATTTTATAGTAAAACAGCTCCTTGAGCTGCTGGAAAGCTTTCTATCCTGTTAATACTCAGGACTAGATGCACGTAGGTTTCTGTGGACAGCCTTTGAGCGACCCTCTGATCTTCTGGTCCTAAGTCTTTCCCGAAGCCTGGCCCGAAGCTTGTCTGCTGTGGAAGGAGAATCTGGAGGCGGTTCAGGTGTTTCTAGTCTCTCAGTATTCTCTTCAGCCACAGTTAACCCTTCTGGGTCCAGGTCTTCGGATGCACTCATGACAGCATGCTGGATAGCTCAGTGGTTTAGGTCTCTGACCGCAGAGCCAGAGGTCAGGAGTTCAATTCCCCAACGTGTCTCCTTGTTAGGGGTGAACTTGATTTGATGATCCTCTGGGTCCCCTCCAGCTCTACAGTTCTAAGATTGCTGCTGCTTCTTTTGTCACTGTCATCTTTTTGCAGAAAATCTTGCCTTCTAATGATGTGCCCAAAGTAGGACAGCCTCAGCCTCAATTTTTGCCTTTAGGTTTGATTTGCTATATAATCCACTTTTTTGTCTTTCTGGCATTCCCAGGTACTATATTTCAACAAATCAATTTTTCCAAGTCAGGTTTCTTTAGTGATCAGCTTTTACACCCACACATGGTGATCAGAAGTACAAGAGTGTTGGTGATCTTGGACTTCATCTCTAGTGACACATCCATACATTTGATTATCTTTTCTAGTTTCTTCGTAGCTGCCTTTCTAAATCTCAATCTTCTGATTTCTTGATTGCAGTCTCCACTTGGACTGATAGTTGAATCAAGGTTAACAAAAGCTTTCACTATTTCAATTTCTTCATTGGCAATGTTAAAGTCGTGTAGTTCTTTTGTAGTCACGATTTTTCAATTAATTTTTAACTGTAGTCCTGCTTTCACACTTTCTACTTTCACTTTCCCTAAAAGTTATTTAAAGTCATTGCTGTTTTCTGCCAGTAAGATGGTGCCATCTGCGTATTTTAAATTATTGATGTTTCTTCCACCAAATTTCACCCCTCCTTCATCTGAATCTAACTTGGCTTTCCATATGATGTGTTCTGCATATAGACTGAACAGATAAGAGGATACACTGCACTCTTGTCTGACACCTTTACCTACAGGAAACCATTCTGTCTCTCCATATTCTGTCCTAATGGTAGTTTCTTATCCACAATACAGGATGCACATCAGGACAATTTAAACTGAGCTTGTCCTTATTTGTTGAGCTTCAAACACATTCCTTTGTTTACTTGAGATTCTCTGGCAGGGTGCCTCCTTTGGCACTCCATATTTGCATTTCTATGCATTTTGTCAGTGCGTATATGACCACAGAATTTCTCTGGTGCCACCTAAAATCTTAAATGCAGAATTATTTGGCGATATCTCTTCATTATTTCCATTGCAATTTTGGGCATGCTCAACATCTTTTAGATTTGTAATCAGATTTTCCATTTGAATTTCACTTTGCTGAATAACATGAGAAAAGCAACTCCTCTCAAGTGTGTCTTTCTCACACCATGCAAAATTACTTGGCAAACAATTCCTTCTTCACAATCAATGCCAAAATCTTTCTTTCTTTCTTTCTTTCTTTCTTTCTTTCTTTCTTTCTTTCTTTCTTTCATCCTGGAATCTACTTATATAATGTGTAATGGATTCATCCTTGCCCAGTTTAAAAATATCAGTTCTCTGGGAAGCATTTGTTTTGAGATTCCAGATTTGCTCTGCAATACCAGTCCAATTTAGTCTAGATTTCCTTTCTACTGCTTAACTCACTGAATTTCAGAAGGGAATCACTTACTGATATCCAGTGGCTTTTTCATATCTCTCTTCTGAGTTCTTTTAGGCTTCTTCCATGCTTTGTGGTGATCACTTCAAATAATCTACAAGCTTGCAAAAATATCTTCATATGTACGTAAAGAGTAGTTTTGTGCTGCAAGAAGTGGGACAGATTTCTGGCTCATTTCCATTTCAAAGAGGGGGGAATTCCTGAGGCTGGAACTGCTTATTCATGCTCAGTAAGTCCAAAAATTAAGGAGAAAAAAAGTTTCAAAGTTGCTTTTGCAGCATGGGTTTTTCTGTGTCAACTTTATTATTGTGTCAATTTGATCATTATGGCTGCTCAGAAAGTGAGAGAGAACAAACTGCATGTTTGTTCCTTTCGGAAAGAAGTGGGGGGGGGGGAGAATAAGGGATACTGATAAGCAGATTGTGTGAATATCAGTCTAACAGATGCAGAAAGAAGTAGAGATCAGGAAGTCAAAAAGGACAAACAGCCTCTGGCTATTCGACTCCCAAATGGCCCTCGTAGACATTTGGGTTGGATAGGTCCTAAGAGGTAACGCTTGGAGGATGCCAGATCAACAATCCTGAGGCAGATGTCATCCTGAAATGCAGATTTGATTCTGAAATGCTTCCAATGCTGCAACTGAAGAAGACAACATAGCCAAAGGCATTTGTACTGTTGAACCTGACTCTGAATATGTATGTGAAGCTCAAGGTATTCCAGAAGGATAAAGAGCCGCAGGTGCAAGAGACAATTCCTCTTTTTCCCTGTCCTTTCTCCTTTGCTTCTTGGGTTTCTCTGCTGCTTCAGAGGTGGTAGGTGCTCTCCTCACAGAGAAGGTTTACTGTCTTGCGTCTTCAGTGCCAGAGCCAGTGCCATCATGGGTGTGAAATAGCCCAATGTCAAAGCTCCTAGAAGATTTACTGAAAAAAGATCTTGTGAAGACTGTTGCGTAGAAGTGGAGGAGTCTAACGCTACCACCAGAGCATTTTTAGCTTATGACTTGCAAGCAGAGGCAGAACCTGTGTACCACGCCTTGTTTGGTATAGTCAAATCAGTGGTCTGAAAAGGTTTCTACCCAGGTGAAGCTTTGCCTCTCTTTTTCTTAGACTGACCTTTGTAAAAGTCTAACAGAGAGAACATTCCTGTGCAAGGAGACTTTCCCTAAGGCAGAACAGGCATTTCTTGTGTTCTTCTTCTTCCCAGAAGACACGTTTCACGTGGCCACACATGCCCATACCTGAACCATAGAAACGGTCATTATTTCTGCAACGTCCACTCCCCAAAATATTTCTTACACATATGCATTTATAACTGGAAAGCTCCCCAGTGCATTCCAATACTCCAGCCCCAATTTTAAGACACTGTTGCTTAGAGCTGGGGTTCTCAACCCCCCGTCCATGGCCCGGTATGGCATGACGAGGCCACGGAGACAGATCTCCCCCTGCACATATGCCCCCCCACAAATGCACACATGGACCCCCACATGCATGCACAGGTGCCCTGCCCACCTGTGCATGTGTACATGGGTGCCCCACCCACCCATGCACAGGTGCCCCGCTCACCCGAGCACAGACCATGCGCCCCCTCACCGGTCCGCTGTTTGGAACCACTGGGTTAGAAGGTACAACAGGGCTTTTAAAGCAATTTTTAAAAAATAAAAAATAAAACTCCCTTCAATAATGAACTTTAGGGACGTGGTGGCACTGCGGATTACACAACAGAAGACTCTGTGCTGCAAGGTTAGAAGACCAGCAGTCGTAAGATCGAAACCACGTGACAGAGTGAGCTCCCGTCGCTTCTCCCAGCTCCTGCCGACTTAGCAGTTCAAAAGCATGTAAAAATGTGAGTAGATAAACAGATACCACCACGGTGGGAAGGTAACAGCTTTCCGTGTCTAGTTGTGCTGGCCATGTGACCACAGAAACTGTCTATGGACAAATGATGGCTCTACGGGGATAAGCACCACCCCCTAGAGTCAGACACGACTGGACTAAATGTCAAGGGGAACCTTTACCTTTACCTAATGAACTTTAGGGATGCTAAACCTGCCTTAGCTTTAAAGAAATGAAAAAGAAGCATGCAGAATTGAAGTGATGACATTTTTACTGCAAAATTCAGTGGTACTCTACATGTAGGATAGACTGTGTAGCCTTCTGCCTGTATCACCTGACAGTGTCTTATGCAATACCCTTACTCCATCCAAGAGACTTCTAATGATACTCAGTGCATGAAGAATTCATTTGCTCTAACAAATATTTATCTTGAAAGACACAGCAATCTGATCTTGAACTACAGGGAGAAAGCTTAATTCTCCACAGTAATATTTGATGGTTTTATAGCATCTATTAGCTGATCTGATATCTCTGTGGGCTGGAGCACCTGGTTGCAGTTTGGGGGTTTGATTCCCTGGTGTTTCTCCAGAAAACCCAGCTTGTATAATCTTGAACAGGTTGCATAATCCCAGAACACAATGGAGGAAGGAAGTGGTAAACCAGTTCTGAGTACTTTACACCTAGAAAATCCTAGGAAATGTCACCTTAGGTTGGAATAGCACATAATAATTATTATGTTACCTACTTGATATTTCTTCTTATTGGAGAAGAGATTAAAGGTAGTAATAATGGAATATGTGGCTGCATAATAAAAGACACTTCGATGTAAATTCCTCTGCAAAACTACACTAGCATTATATGTTGGTGATAATCAACACAATGTATGTACCAACACTCACATGGACTTTATATAACAGTCCTAAATCGCCTTTGAAGTATTTTCCAACTCTTGAACAACAGGCAGGAAGCTTAATTCCTCCACACTTTCACTGTCTCAGTCATAATATCTATATATTAGAACTTGTGTTAGACCCTCTTTTGAGGTGTACTGTGGGAGTCTCTAACTAAGAAATTTACAGCCTTCTCTTTGTGTGTTGTGTGTTTAGTCGTTTAGTCGTGTCCGACTCTTCGTGACCCCATGGACCAGAGCACGCCAGGCCCTCCTGTCTTCTACTGCCTCCTGGAGTTGTGTCAGGTTCATGTTGGTTGCTTCGCAGACACTGTCCAGCCATCTCATCCTCGGTCGTCCCCTTCTCCTCTTGCCATCACACCTTCCTAACATCAAGGTTTTTTCCAAGGACTCTTTTCTTCTCATGAGATGGCCAAAGTACTGGAGCCTCAGCTTCAGGATCTGTCCTTCAAGTGAGCATTCAGGGTTGATTTCCTTTAGAACTGATAGGTTTGTTCTCCTTGCAGTCCAGGGGATTCTCAAGAGCCTCCTCCAGCACCACAATTCAAAGGCATCAATTCTTCGGCGGTCAGCTTTCTTTATGGTCCAGCTCTCACTTCCATACATCATGACAGGAAAAACCATAGCTTTGACTATTCGGACTTTTGTTGGCAAGGTGATGTCTCTGCTTTTCAAGATGCTGTCAAGATTTGTCATCGCTTTCCTCCCAAGAAGAAGGCGCCTTTTAATTTCAGGGCTGCTGTCTCCATCTGCAGTGATCATGGAGCCCAGGAAGATAAAATTTGACACAGCCTCCATATCTTCCCCTTCTATTTCCCAGGAGGTGATGGGACCAGTGGCCATGATCTTAGTTTTTTTGATGTTGAGTTTCAGACCGTTTTTTGCACTCTCCTCTTTCACTCTCATTACAAGGTTCTTTAGTTCCTCCTCACTTTCTGCCATCAGAGTGGTATCATCTGCATATCGGAGGTTGTTGATATTTCTTCCGGCAATCTTAATTCCGGCTTGGGTTTCTTCCAGTCCAGCCTTCCGCATGATGTATTCTGCATATAAGTTAAATAAGCTGGGGGACAATATACAGCCTTGCCGTACTCCTTTCCCAATTTTGAACCACTCAGTTGTTCCATGACCAGTTCTAACTGTTGCTTCCTGTCCCACATATAGCCTTCTCTTTAACTGGTCTCATATTCCACTTTCTGCCTGTAATCACTAAAATAATTTCTCAAAATATGACAAAGTAAACATTTCTCCTGGGTTTTTTTAAATGAAGCAGAAGAAAAAACTCTAAACTACAGTATCCACTACTCCAGTCTCATTAGTCTGTAGTTCCAAAGAGGCCTAGATGCCCTGGGAAGATATGCCTTAAAATGCTGCAACAGGATTTTTATATACACCGAGATATAACTTTTAAACCTTCTTAGTCCAGTAGGAGGGACGTGGTGGTGCTGTGGGTTAAACCGCAGAAGCTTCTGTACTGCAAGGTCAGAAGACCAGCAGTCGTAAGATCGAATCCACATGATGGAGTGAGCACCCGTCGCTTGTCCCAGCTCCTGCCAACCTAGCAGTTTGAAAGCATGCAAATGCATGTTAATAGGTACCACCATGGTGAGAAGGTAACGGTGTTCTGTGTCTAGTTGCGCTGGCCACGTGACCATGGAAACTGTCTTCAGACAAACGCTGGCTCTATGGCTTGGAAATGAGGATGAGCACCCCCTCCCTTAGAGTCAGACATGACTGGACTAAATGTCAAGGGGAAGCTTTACCTTTACCTATAATCTAAAGAAGTGGGAAGTGAAGTAAGTATAGTTCATTTATCGTTACCTTTTAGCCAGTATACCACATAATTTTCATACAGCTGTACTCCTCTTTTATTCTTCTATTTTAGGAACTCTTTAAAATTTCAGGTTACGTGTGACTCTTCATTTCCAAAACAGAAACTCATCACGACATTAGGTGCAGGCTGTTAGACTGTAGCTTGATGAAGAAACACAGCTCAATGGGGAGTTATTTTAACTTCATTAGGTAGAAGGATGGACCAATCTAATCAAGGAATCCTACTAACTAGAACGTGCTTCTGAATCCAAAAAAGCATCTTGGAATCAGTGCAGAAGACTCCATGGGAGCAATATTTTCAATCTGTCAAATAAATTATTACAGTGGTTCCTCGCTTAGCGAGTATTCCGTTTAGCGATGAAATCGCTTTGCGACACATTTTTTGTGATTGCAAAAGCGATTGCTTTGCGATGTTCCCTATGGGGGAATTTCGCTTTGGGATGCTCGGTTCCCTTCTTTGGGAACCGAGCATTGCAAAGCGATGATTTTAAAACAGCTGATCGGTGGTTTCAAAATGGCCACCAGGTAAACAAAATGGCCGCCCGCTGTTTTCTGGAACGGATTCCTCGCTCTACAGCCACCGAAAATGGCCGTGCTATGGAGGATCTTCGCTGCACTGTGAGTTTTAAGCCCATAGGAACGCGTTAATCAATTTTTAATGTGTTTCTATGGGCTTTTTGATTTCGCATTGCGACATTTTCATTCAACAGCGATTTTTGCGGAACTAATTAACGTCGCAATGCGAGGCACCACTGTATTCTAAATTGAAGAAATGGCAACACAGAACAAAAAAGAGTGGTAAATTAACACCAAAATTTGGATTCAGGTCTGGAATACAGAACTACAGCCTTTCAGATTCAGGATTCGTATTTTTAAAAACCTGGAATTTCTAGGTAACTGAATTCTGTTTCAATCATTGTGAACACCATCTAGTCATTACCCCCCCCCCTTTAAAAGAAACACAGGCAAAATATTCTTAAAGGATTCCTCTTTGAGGTCCTCTGATACCTTCCCAGTGATTGTGCCAAACAAAAGAGTGCATACCAACAGGCAGAAGTGCTTAGGTGTTAGGAAATGACTGTAGAGGGCATGTCCATTGAACACTGAACAAAGGGATTGCCAGCAGGAAATGCCAGCAGCACTGGGGAAGCAGAAGACAGGTCACACCAGTGAGCTGGCAGATACCTTGGGTAGCATTGGCAGGTAGCATTGGAGCAGCGGACATCCTGCAGTGGACAGGAACTCTACCAACAGCATGGGGCAGAATACAGTGGAGTGAGTGAGCACAGTCTTGTAGTAGCAGTTATATACCAGTGATATATTCTGAAAGCTTTGGAGAATATAGACACTTGACTATTCTCCATCTCTACCTCCCACCAGTGTCCTGTCAGGGAGATGGGTATATTTTGCTCCAGAAGCCAATTGTAAAATGTACCACCTGTGCCCTGGCCAACGGCTGCTGTACCAACTGCCTGACACACCAGTATACATCTGGCACCAAGCTGTGGCTAAGGATCGTTTGAGATGGCAGCTGGTAATAGGGTACCATTTCTGCCACAAACCTATGGAAACCAAGGTTCTCCAGCAGAGAGAATGGCTGGTCATCCAGGGCTATCATAGCCTCAAGGTGATGAGTAATCCTGACAATTTGCAAAAGGCCTTTTCCTGTATTCCCCCAAGGTCCTCCAGGTTATCATGAAACTTATTCCTAAAATGTGTTTCATTTGTTGCCTCCCACCTCTTGCTATTTGCCTATCTAACTGCTAATACCCTGGAAGACAGAAACAAAATTTGAAATGATTTGGATAGGATTGAGCCCTGGGCATGAAATTCAAAAGGGATAAATGCAAAGTACTACACCTTGGAAAAAGAAACCGAATACACAGCTACAAGATGGGGAATACCTGGCTCAGCAATACTATAGGCAAGAAGGATATTGGGATTGTCATAGATCACAAGCTGATATAAGCCAAGAGTGTGATGTAGCTACAAAAAAGGCAAATGCTATTTTAGGCTGCATTAACAGAAGTATAGATTCCAAATCCTGTGAGGTGCTAGTTCCCCTCTGTTCAGCATTGGTTAGGCCTCATCTTGAGTACAGTGGTGTTTCA
The DNA here is from genome assembly GCF_051106095.1 of Pogona vitticeps. Lineage (NCBI taxonomy): Eukaryota > Metazoa > Chordata > Lepidosauria > Squamata > Agamidae > Pogona > Pogona vitticeps. The sequence goes on along the minus strand of NC_135784.1, from coordinate 142,133,276 downwards.
CTTAGCGACGTTAATCGGTGCAGCAAAAACGCCGCTAACCAAAAACATTGCTAAGCGATTTTTAAAAGCCCATAGTAATGCACTGAAACCCCTTCAATGCGTTCCTATGGGCAAAAAACTTACCTTTAAGCGAAAATCCTCCATACGGTGGCCATTTTCGCTGCTCGGTATGCGAGGATCCGTCTCAAAGCACAGCAGGCGGCCATGTTTTTTACCTGGCAGCCATTTTGGAACCGCCGATCAGCTGTTGGGAAAACATCGCTATGCGATAATCGGTAAGAGAAACAGCTTACCGATCATCACAAAGTGATTTTTTCCCATTTAAAACATCACAATGCGATTGCTTTTGCGATCGCAAAAACCAAATCACTATGCGATTTCGTCGTTAAGCGAGGCACCACTGTATTGTGTCCAGTCATGGACAGCACACTTCAAGAAAGATCCTGATTAGGGATGGGGGTATTCATATACGAATATGAACTCCAACTGCGCAGGGAGTGCAGCTGAGTAAACAAGGGTCTGGCCCCTGGGGCTGGGCCATTCACTCACACATCTGGTGGTGGCAGCAGCCTCTCTCTTCCTTCCAATCGCTCTGGAGCGCCGCTCAGCAAGCCTTGCAGGGAAACTCGCCCTCCCTCCCTCTGCCAGGAGTGGCTAGACAACCAGGAAGAGAACAGTGCTCGAGAGTGACTGGAAGGATAAGCGGGGCCAGTAGCAGTGGCAGATGTGGACAGTCCAGCCCCAGGGGTCAGACCCTCGTTAACTCCAGCTGTGCAGGGATATTCATATTGGTATATGAATATGAATACCCCCATCTCTAATGCTGATAAATTGGAACGAGTTCAGAGGAGGACAACAAGCATGACCAGCGGCTTGGAAACCAAGCTTTATGAGGAAAGACTGAAAGAATTTGGCATGTTTAGTCTTGAGAAAAGAAGACTGAGGGGTGATATGATAACACTTTTCAAACACTTGAAAGGCTGTTATACAGAGGAGGGGCAAGATCTGTTCTCAATCATCCCAGAATACAGGACATGCAACAATGGGCTCAGGTTGCAGGAAGCCAGATTTCAATTGAATATCAGGAAAACTTTCTAACAGTTACAGCAGTAAGACAGTAGAACCAAATATCTCAAGAGGTGGTGAGCACTCCAACACTGGAGGCATTCAAGAGAAACTTAGATAATCACCTGGCAGATAATCACCCTTTGATTTGTATTCCTGCATTGAGCAGGGGGTTGGAGTTGATGGCCTTATAGGCTCCTTCCAACTCCATGATTCAATGATTCTGCTTCCCCGCTTCCCTGGGCTGGTGGCTCAACCTCTGCCCTCTGATGACTCTTGCCCTTCAATAACTCTTAACCTTCATAATAAGGAAGCTGCTTGCCCCCAAAATGACCACATCATTGCCAGAGCAATGCCCCATGCGGAGTCTTCAGATGGCTGAACATGCTACATGCTTGAACACGTTTTGCAGGTTTCTTTGAGGGGAGTGCATTCTTCATCACATGTTTTGGTCCCTTGCCCTGGCTGCTGTGGTTGAATTGCACAAAGATGCCACTGGAACATGTCTCAGGTTCACTCATATGTGTCCCATCTTGAACCAGAGGCTTCTCTGCTACCTCCTTGGCAGAAACATGCACATGCTGTACTGCTACTTACTGATCTTTCACATTGTCCTTTTACAAGGCAGCTGGGTGACAGATTTTCTTTAGCGGGTTCATAACAGCAGTAGTAGGCTGTCTTTTTCCTCTCCCTTTCCCACTCCTCTCAGTGGAAGCTGCTGCAATGAGTGCAAGCAGCACTCCTGCAGCCTTCCGCAGGTGCTTACTTCTTCTACCATACCCATGTTTCGTATTGCCTGCATATCCTGCCTAAAGAAGTACAGTATCTGATTCAGCTACAGCACAGCACAAAATCTATGAAAATAACACATGGATACACACAGACACAAAATCTATTAACTTATCTGTCTATATATAACAAAATCTGCCTGATATACAACAATTATAATAGCTAATTGAGATGCTTATCAACAATCCAACCATAACATCTTTTAAAACAAACATTCATTCAGACTCAGTCATAGTGATGGCAATTAAATAACACTGCCATCCTTAACAAAACAAAAATGAAGCTTCTTGGCTGCTAACACAAACTGTGCTACAGCACAATAATTCTGGGAAAGGTTAATTGTGCTATCGTGTTCTCAGCAGGATTGGTCTGGTTTGGTTGTTTGGTTTTTGTACATGTGAAGCTGAAAAGAGGAGCTCACAGATTGTGATAGAAATAGTGGATCCAGTAGAAGTATATGGATTCTAACCTACGGTATTATGATGTTCTTAAAACACACTAGAAATAAGGGGGCACTGTGGAAAGGAGAAATATATATCTATATTCAGTTTTGTGCATTTTCTTGGGAATAAGCCCCATCTACTAAGTGAGGCATAACATTATATTAAAGACACATGATTCCACTGTACACCTATTTGAGATTTTTTCAAAGTATCAAAACACAAACAGATATAGACCATATCTTTCCATTCCTATCAGAATAACAACTAGCATAATTTATATTAACTGGTTAAGATTCACATCAGTCACCCTCAGATTAGCTCTAGAACACATACATTTTGCCATCCCTTTTCTGAAGCCTTCTTTTACTTTATCACAAAGAAAAGGTATTTTTAAATAGGTCAGCCAAAGGCTGGATAGTAATTACAGGAGGGGTGGGAAACCACATTAATCAGATTTAAACTGCAGAGCTGCTCAGCCTTTTTTCAAGAAGTCTTTCTGATATTAAATCTTTCTGCACAGCCTCATTAAGAGGAAAAACACAGCAGAGTGCAAGGCCACACAACTGTGTCCCCAAATGAAAAACCTGATTGGATATAAATCCATCACTATCTCAGACCACTAGAAACAACATATTAGCAGCTCCATAATGAGATAATTTATCACAGTTCAATGTTAGATCCTTAACTCCTCAAAGTCTCGTGTTTACGTGTTTGAATCACTCTTTGGCCTACAAAAACACAAAATTTAAAGACCAGCCAGATGGTGTGTGCGTCTCTCTCTCTCTCACTGCTCGATCATTGTCTTGACCATTGCTGGATTTTCTATTTCCCCCAATGGAGAGAATAAGGGTGAACCCTGAGACATCCATGAATGCAAGATAGATGGACATTAGGGGTAAGCTCTTTCTTTTTTTGGACTTCAATTCTTGTAACTCTCCAATAATTATGAGATCTTCAGCCCATAAATAAATCAGCACACCTGTAGGTTTTGCTCCCCCATTCCTGAAAAGGGTTTTTGAATGATTTTACCCACATGCTGGCTCCTCAAGCTTTCATTTTTCCTGTTGATTCCTGTTGTTGAGTGGTTTACAAGGCGGGAGGGGAAGCTGCCACAGCGCCTCCTAGGTGGTGGTGTTCTTTGGGAGGTACGCTCTGCAGAGCCTGATGAGCAGCGAGACTATGAGTTCCGAAAAGGACTGAAGCACCTGACCCAAATTTTTAAAGAAATAAACAAAAGGAGAAGGGGGGTTGAGGAGTAGATGGGGCAGGAAAAATAATTCAAAAGCCCTTCTTGGAGTAGGATGTTGTGATTGGTGTGCCAGGAACAGGGAGATGATAGCTGAAACATAAACCCAGCAGGGGAGCCAGAGGTTGAAGGCCATACACTAAAGTATATGAAGGACACATAAGCATACCAAAAGATAAGGGAAGATGTATACCCTTTCCTCCAGACACTGAGGCACATCCCTGATGCAGGCCAAACGGGAGTTGGGGTTTCTCTTATGCATATCTATAGAGAGCCAATGATTTTGTAATTCATAGCATCATTATTCAACGAGGGACAAGATCCTAACTTTAGGTAAAGTTAACCAATATAATTGTAGAACTTTATGGCTCTTTGTTTGCTATATATTTTTGGGGTCTTCTCTGCTTTTAAGAGAGGTCCCAACTGACCTTTTACTGCTTTCAATAAAATTGGACTTTGGTTCAGCTGTTTGCATCTTGCCTGATCCCTTGCCGGAGAACAAATCAGGATACAGGTTTGGACCTGGAACAGTATCTCATGAGATTTGGAGACTATGCTTCTCTTAATGCAGCCTAGAATAGCATTTGCCAGGAAATTATTGGAAGGGCCATACTTTGCAGAAATTGCCTCCCAACAGATATCAGGATAACTGAAATCTCCCATCACTACTACACTGTGTCTCTTTGAAATGTTGGAAATCTGTTTTTCAAGTTTCATCCATATCCTCTCCTTGATTGGGTGATTGGTAGTAGACTCCAACTGCCATGCTCCTTCTGTTTTGGTCCAAACTACATTGATCCAGATGCTCTTAATGGGATAGCCAATCTCCTCCTCCTGTATTTATATGCAGAAATGTGTGGTTTTGACATATACTGCAACTCCACTTCCTCTTCTATCCTTTCTGTTCTTTTTGACCAATTTATATCCTTCAATTGGATATAACTGGAAGTTGTGCCACCAAGGTTCAGTTATTTCTATCAAATCAAATTTACCCTCCTGAACTAAGATTTCCAGTTCTTCTTGTTTGTTTCTTACTCCTGGCATTAATGTGTAGACACCCGAGATTGTGTGATCTGGTGCTTGCTTTTCTTTGTACATTTATATTGATATGATTAATGTTACTATTGCCCCCCATTAAAACTGTTTGGTCTTATTCTGCGTAAAGCTTCATCTATCTTTACCTCTGTGCTTGTGTCTTCCTCCCCCTTCCAGTACAGTTTAAAGTTCTCCTATGACGTTCTTCATGCTGTGCCAACACATTCTTCCCAGTCTTTGTGAGGTGCAAGGCATCTCTTCTAGCAGTACATCACTGGGAAAGCTCCCAAAAACCAAATCCCTCATGTTGATACCACTTTTATAGCCAGTCATTCACCTGGAGTATTTTCCTTTCCCTTTCTATTCCTTTTCCAAGTACTGGTAGGGTGGATGAGAAAACTATCTAGCCCCAAAGTCCTTATGTTTCCTCCTCAGAGCTTTGAAGTCTGATGTGATGTCTTCAAAGCTGCTCTTGACTGTGTCATTTGTTCCCACACAGATGAGAAGAAAGGGATATGTATCTGTGGGTTTTATGAGTTATGGCAATCCTTCTGTCACATTCTTAATCTGTGTTCCAGGAAGACAGCATACGGGGGGGGGGGGGGGGGAGGATGGATCTTCCTCACATACTTCAGTTTCAATTCTACACAGTAGGAAGTCTCCTATTACAACTACTCTTCTCATCTTTTTATAGGATGTGGGTTCACTGTCTCTGCTTGGCTGAGTTTCAGTCCCTCCCATGTACTCCTGCAGGGTCTCCTCTTTGACTTTGTCTACTTGCTGTCCGCTAGACTCCTTAGCAAGAACCTGAAAGCAGTTTTGCAGTTCCACCGGTGAAGGCAGTCTTCTTTTGCTCCTAACTTTTACTCTTTTCCATGGTGCTTCCTCCACTACGCCTGCTCTCTCCTGAGCATTCCTTACCTCTGCCTTCCCTTGTTACTCTTCCCTTGTTGTTTTTCCAGTGCCTCCATTGACTGCTGCTGCTCAAGAGTTCTGTGAATGTATAATTCATCTTCCCTTATAGCCTTAAGTGTGGCTACTCACTGCTCGAGTTCTCTTGCTTTTTTTTCTAACAGTGCCACCAGTTTGCGCTTGCTGTATGTGTATGCCATGTTACACTCAGGCACAATGACAAACATTGCACAAACTTTGCCAGTCACCACAACTGATGTGACTCTTCACTCCATAGTCTCTGTTAGCTTTTTGCTTTGATCTCTCATCTGTGGATATTATTTCCTTTTATTTTGTTACCTTGAATGTAGCTGATAAAGTCTACTAATATATAACTATTTCCAAAAATCCAAAAATTTTATTAAGGATCTCTCCCGTCAAACTCGTGTTAGCTTGCCCTGTTCACTTGCTCTGGTCACGAACTCCCTGGGTCTGTCTCATCTTTATTCCTCAGTTGTGCTGAGGTTTCACATCCTCTGCTTTTTTTTCTCCTAGGGCAGGTCAAAGATAGCAGCTGCCTATCTTCTGTAGACCCAACCTGTTCATATGTTCCTCCTATTTCAGCCTTTCCTGAAGGAACATTAGGGAAAACCATAATTTTTGCATGGCATCTCTCTTGATGTAGTTGTTCTCAGAATGACTATAGCTGGCCTATGTTCATTACCCCAGATATTGAGCGAAATCAAAACTGATTAGGACAAGTAGGAGGATAAACATTAAAGTGACCCTAGTAATAACTATTGAATTGTTATCACTACTTTATGAGGTCTAAGTGTAGATAATTTCAAAACCACAGCATTATAATGACTCAGCTATGTGATGCAGATGGATCAGAACTCAATATCCAGCAGCTACTTCAGGGGTTTCTCTTAAGTGCCTTGGAAATGCTGCCACACTTTCCTCCAAGTTCACTTACATTCAGATAATTGTAAGATTCGAATTACTGCAAAAAAAGAGCTCAGTTGTCTAACTCCCTTTCCACACAAAACACCCTAACAAAAATTAAAGACCTCTCTAGTTTGGAGAGCAGTGATGTTATTATAGCTGCTGTGTCCTTTTATATTTTGGCATCAACCTCCCCTTTGCCCCAGCTTCTTCCATTCCAAGGTCACTCTTTGTGCAGTGTTTGCAATTTGTCAGCAGGATGGCAAGACCCAGAGGATTTTGCCACTAAAATGATTTTGAAAGCTTTTTGGTTCAGTTCCACCATGACAGGTCACTTTTACAGAATACATGAACAAAAACAGTACATAAAAGCTTAGGGCCTTTAGTTTATGTCTCAAGCATTTCAGCTGATCTCTCCAATATGAGGTCCAAAAACAGCTGCCATTTTTATTCTCCCACAGCTCATGAGACTGCTGTCTATTCTGTTCAAAAGACACCTACATTTTAGGTATCCCAGAGTTACTAATAATAGGGATGTGGTGGCGCTGTGGGCTAAACCGCAGAAGCCTGTGCTGCAGGGTCAGAAGACCAAGCAGTCGTAAGATCGAATCCACGCGACGGAGTGAGCTCCCGTCGCTTGTCCCAGCTCCCGCCAACCTAGCGGTTTGAAAGCATGCAAATGCAAGTAGATACTGTAAATAGGTACCACCTCGGTGGGAAGGTAATGGCGTTCCGTGTCTAAGTCGCACTGGCCATGTGACCATGGAAGATTGTCTTTGGACAAAACACTGGCTTGAAAACGGGGATGAGCACTGCCCCCTAGAGTCGAACATGACTGGACAAAAATTGTCAAGGGGAACCTTTACCTTTACCTTCTACAGTTAATAAACACTCCCTTACTCATGTCTGCAAACTGGCATACTACAAAATATTATTACAGAGTTTAAAAAATTATTATTATTATGAAATAAGAAAAAGACTGAATCAATAATGAATGTCATAGATAGCCTTGAGTCTGCAGGAGCTGAGAGGGGCAACCCAAGCAAATTACTGTACTGGGTTTCTCAAATCTAACATGGGTCTTCTGAACATGATATTCAATACTGAAAGGCAAATTATTAGAATCTTGATATTTCACAAGGAAATGTCGTCTCATATAAAAAAAAATGCCTCACATTTAGCCAAGTCTCACATCATGAGTTTTTAATCTCCTATGTGCTGAATTCAAGATGAGGATATTGAAAGAAAGTTGCCTGGAACAAGGCACATGCTGAAAATCTTGGTCAAGAAAGCCATTTCCCCCCAAAGTATGCATGTTAGGGTGGTCTCCCAACACATTCCCCTTTTTCTTTGCAAACAGTAATTAGCATTTGCTATAACTTTAAAAAGCAAAAACCCTACAGAAATAAAGAGATAGCAATGGTTTGAAGAGTACCCAATAATTAGGTCATGTGTTCAATTAGCGTTCATGCTTAACTAGTTACTCTTTAGGAAATGCTCAGCCTTTGATGTACAGCAGGCAGTGCGCCACTTAATTAGGAACAGAAGAGATATGCAAGAGAGCAGAACTTCAGAAACCATATCAAAGTCCAGAAAGATATCTAATGAGGGGGTACAACAACATCAACAGAAGACAACATACAGAAAGGAGGGGGAGCCACTTGTCAGTATTGAAGCTTCACTCAAAAGATCTGAATTACTTCAGATAATAATTGAAAAGATCTGAATTATTAAGGAAACCTTGGCAAAATGGGAACAAATATTGTCTCAGTGGACAAAACCATCACTAGCTCCATTGTGGCATGGTATAACCAACAATGCAACATATACAAAAGGCATCAGAAAATTATTTTCTAAGGAAAAGAAGGTCACAACAGCACTTGGTATTCAGACAGCACAATTCACCTAGGTAAAGTAATTTGCCTACATACACTTAGTAACACTTCACAATAGCCTTGGATGGAATTCTCTCATCTGGCGTTTGCACCTGGGATGACAGGAGGGAGAGCCATCACCTGCTAAGCCCACCTTGTAAGTTGAAGGCTGTCACGATCACTCTCCCTAAAGAGATAATAATCTCAGTAAGGGAGTCACTGTGGATGCAAAACCAACATTTTTATTACTGAGGTAGGTCATTTAGTCCTGAGAAGTGCGTAGTACATACCCCATGGACAAGCCCGACCTGAAAGAGAACTCTTGCCTGCTTACAAGGCAGTAAACCATTGACTGTGTGCTTCCTTAGAATGCACAACAGACTGGCCAGGTAGGACCTCTCAATATTACAGTAGCAACTAGTGATTTTCTCAAATCCTCACTGGATTTAGGTGTAAGTCCTGCTGTTCAAGAGACAAGTCCTCTGTTGAAGAAATTGTTTTTATTAAGAAAATAATTTCATTAGAACACAGTTGTAGCATCAAAAGCACAAAGCATTAAGCATATCCAGTAGCTACCATGATTCAAATCAGCTTACTATTTCAAAGTAAAATAATAACAGCTAAAACAAAGCTAAGTAATTATCTTTGCTCACTACATGTTAGCATCTAGAGAAGCTGGGCTATTTCTCCCCCCTCTTCTCCTTCAAAATACAAACCTCTCGCACTCCACAACATCCACCATCGCCATCCTGACACACACACCAACAACCATTTTTCTACATGTCTCTGTATCACCTTCTTCATGACACTTCCAAGCTGCTAACCAATTAAGATCAAGTGGGTGTAACACAGTCCACTCCTTCATTTCCCAAGAGAAGATCCAGGTGGCTTAACTTGTGGCAATTAAGTGGTATGTGTTGTTTCAGCTTCTCTGGACCTCCTCGGCCTTGCTTTCTTATCTTCATGCCAGGCAGAGCAAACTATGCACAACAATCTCATGAGAACATTTCAGTACTTTTAAACCCATCTTACATAGAACCTAACAGACTTCATCCTTGTTTGACTACAAGTCCCAGTTTCCTCCTATTTCCTTACAAAGGCTCAAGGAAGAATTGAACTAGAACCTTCCTACTTAAGAGCACTTACTGTTCAGCAAAGCTTCAATACACCATAGTAAAAACTGCAAGAAGATACCAGCTGGTAAAAAGGCACAAAAGTCCTTCTAGCTCAGTACCACCTCTACTGAATGGCTATGGCTTGCCAGGGTTTGAGAAAAAAAGTTTCTAACCCTACTTGCAAATGCTGGTGATTGGACCTAGGAAGTTTTACTGCTCATATGGAAGACTCCAGTTCTTAACTGGAAAACCACCTCAAACTACACTCATTGAGAAATTTATTTTGCTACCAGATACATTTTATGTCAAAATTAAGCACAATTGGTTGTGAAACACAAGAACTTGTGCTATACTTATTCCATAGACTGACAGAACAGAGATAATATGAATGCTTGAAAGTTTCTTCAAAAGACTTTCTTGGGAAAATGCAGAAGAAGAAAGATTATTGTATCATGTTGAAAACTAACTGATTTATTTTAGTACTGTACAAAACTTCATGGATTGGAATCCATCCCCTCATATGCACATCAGGAAACCAATTTTAACAGGTCATGCTAAAATAAAGCTTTTAGTCTTAAAGATGCTACAAGACCCTCTATTTTTCTTTTTTGTTACCCTGACATAGACAAACACTGTCATTTCTCCTCTAATATTTGGGGAGAAGTTAACACTGCCAACCTTCAAACAGCTTGGAAACAGAAACAGAAATACTGGATATTCAGTGTACATATAATCTTAGCCTTGATTACTCTGCATGCCGAAAAATACAATAAGAGCACTTGGATGTCATGGCAAACCAGGATTCTCAAGAATGCATTCTGGCATCTGGTGCTTACTGTTTTCACTTGCTCCAGCAGCTGCCAAATTAAAAACAGAAGTATGCCATAGGATCCCATTTTCTCTCATTTCAAAAATAGATCTTCATTCATAAATTTAGTCATGGAGTGCTGAAGTAGCATGATAGATTAATGGTTCTTGATCCCTTTCCTCCGCCATGGAGACAATTTCAAACACAAATCACTTCTCCAATACAAATGGACTGCTACACAGAGGCCTTGTTTGCCTTTCTTCCACCAAAATAATCTGTGAATCACGCCTCCTTAAACCAAGGTATTCATGAACGGGAGTTGATTTAAACAGAACACTAGCAATGGCGAGTACTATGCTAGTTTTATGTTGCCCTGGTTTAATGTTTGCAATTTCAAATTAGAATTTTCTTATATCATTATCCCAACTATTTAAAATTATGAATTTGTTTAGGCATCCTTATATATGAAAAAACATAAAAATCTCTTGGACACAAACTGCAATGTTAGCACTGCTAGCTAGTTTTTTCAGATGTATATAATACAGATGTACATGTGCTAGGAAAAACACATTAAGGTTAACAGCATGCGAAGCATCTGCTACAATACATATGTGAAGCCATCCACATGCCAAGTGCTTATTTTGCCCTGCACAACAGTACATTTCATGCAAAAGTTTTGCCTTTTAGGAGGATTAGCAACCTGTACATCTCTCCATCCCTTCCTAATTACTCAGTGAACCGCCTTAAGTCCCCTTATTGGGAGAAAGGTAGCCTATAAATAAGAACAAATAATAAATAATTCCTATTCAATCAGTCTCTCTAATACATACATTAATAGCATATATACTACTAATACATTTAAGACGTGTAAGGCAGGATAGTTAACTGACCAGATAATTCCTCTTTCCACAATTTCTGCATGAGTCAGGTCTGCTCTTTCATTCTCAGTCTGCTTGCTTTTTAATAATAAACAGCAAAATGCAAGGAGGCTTGATTTATTTATTCAGATCTGCATAAAGACAGACAATGAGGAACAAGGCTAGCTATAAAAAGGGTGTTCCTGGCATTCAACCCTTTCAGAAAGTACTATATTCCTAAGTGTAAGTTTCCCAAGCACAAAATGCAGTCTTACTACAATAACCTGTTTTGGCTTCAAAGAACTTTATTTTTAAGCAATAAGTGTCTATTCTCAAGCCCTTTGGTTCTTTTCACTTCTGCCTCTTTCAAGCCTGCATGTGATGCTTACACCAACAGGAACTGAGCTGCTCAGGGGGTTCTGATATGTTCAGTGGCAATTAAAAAGTGGCACTAGATATCTAAATTATTAATCCTTTAAACACTGAATACAAAAGGGGAGACAATGTTAGAACAACATTTGAGTAACAGTTTAATTGCTACACTACTCAGCAATCTTCCAAGTGTTGACAGATTTATGATAGAATGGCATGATGCTCTTTAAATAGTGTACTAATTGGGAGGTTACAGCTGCTAACAACTCTTAAGAAAGTAAGAGCATAAAAGATAATCACAGCTCCTTGCTTTGCACCACCAAATAGAGGACGAATACACAGATGGCTTTCCACAATTTTCAAACAATAATGGATTTTGTAATATAGATGTTAATGCCGAACTTATTGCAAAAAGTGTTATTTAAAGTAAATTAAAGTAAAGTAACATTTGTGTTCAGACAATCTATCCTCCACACTCAGCATGAAATAAGCAAGATCAAGATAAAGTTTTGCAGGATTCCAGCACTCAGCTGAAAACAAGTTACACTACTGTATTTTAATACAAATAGTTCCTTTCTCCCTTGTCTGGTACAATCTGGCTGTACAAATTTTTTAAAAAACTGTTCAGCATTGCTGCTTTTCTCCTGTGTGGCACAAGTTTTATTAAGAGCACCTTAAAGGTTTCCAAGTGGCAGACATATTCCTCCTACTGTATGTCACCTTCAGCATAAAGGAACTTTATGGGTTCCTAAGGTTCAAAACTGTTTCTTTGCCAGGGTTACTTTGGGTCACAGTTTTTAGCAGAACTCCTGTTTTGTTCATTTATTTTCCACTCAAGCCAGCAGGTGGAATTCTGCCACTTCCTTAGAAGAGCAGCACAGTGATGAGCTCAGGACACTGCAATATCTGAAGTCAGCAGCCTTCACCCTTTTGCATAACTGGCTGGCTAACCTGCCATTCTTCAATAGGTCATTTCATTCAGACTGATCAAATCACTTCAGTCTAGTTTCCAGTCAGAACAGAAAAGGCAACTTCACTTAGGCCTGCTGCACAGTTTATCATCTTCACATGCAGGAGAAAGAAACATATTTGTAATTATAATATATGGGTTTCATGTACTTCCCTACCTCAAAATGTTTTACATAAGGCCTGTCTGGAGCAGCAGTTCAACAGCAGTTGGATGTTGAACTAAGAAACAAGTCTCTGATCAGAGTCTATGAAACCACACTATATAGAATGTGTATATGTATGCATTATGCTATTAAAGGAACTGTTCTTTGGGAGGAAAAGGGATATCCCCATTGTGCACACAGCATCCCCTGGTCATAGAAGAGAATATATATTTTCGTTCATTGCAGAAAACTCTGTGGCATGTACTACTGCAATCTGGACAATATTTCTTAGCCTCATCAGAGCCTGATTTAGAAAAATCAATATAATATTTCAAACAACATCTTCAGGTTGTGAAACACTATGAATATTACAGGTACAGTGGAAATGGGGCATAATTCTTAAGTGCATTTCAAAAATATGGCACCATATTCTGCAATTTTTAAAAAAGTTCAACAAAATGTCCTGTTCTACCTTTAATCAATAAGTCAATCAACCAACTAAAATTAATGACACATCATATCAACTCAGGCTATAGTTGGGGAATAATTAACACAACCATTTCTCTTGATTAAGTAACACAGACAATTTATTCTTCAGAAAGCCATCTCAACTACAACGCCTGACTTCAGCTATGCACACTCATTGTTTGTAAAACTGCTATCAGCACTGAGCTTCATCAATTAAAATCCAATTAAAAATCCACATTTAAAGGCTATGATGAATGAACTAACCGACTGGCTGTCCCAATTAATCTACTAATGATTTTAGACTTTCATGCCACTGGTGATAACCTCACAGGACACACATAAACTCACTACTGAAAAGCTGTATGTGATGTATGATTTTCTTGTAGAACTGATGCATTGATAGCCATGAAGGAAAAAGCTAGTTCAGTTTGAAATTTTATAGGAAAATCTAGTTTATGATAGAGACTGAAAATGCTACCTCAGGGTTTTTTTATTAAGTTTTTTTTTTCACCATGTGGTTGTATTTTCTATGCTGAACTAAGACTTGCAAAAACATTGTGAAGGACAAAACAATATCCCTGGGCCACCTCCTCTTTGTCCCTTCCTTCCACAAACAATGCAAAGCAAAACTGAGGGGCCACTTGTGCAACCCCATTTCTGCCTTATCCCAAACAGAACTTCTCAGATGCAACTGGAGGAAGAGAAGGATAACATTTCTTCTTATTACCCTTTTTCAATGCCTCAGGTCATGTTCAGGGCTAGGAAATGGGGTCAAAGCAAAGATTTAGAAGAGAAGAGTCTCCTGAGAGAGTCTGTGGCAACAAATGGAGGGACATGCATAGGCATTGGGAAGAAGGAACTCATATCCAACCCACAGCCCATCGATCCTGATGGACCTTGCCTACGCATTGGAAAACTATACTGCATAAAACAATCCTCCCAGAACTTTTTAGAGACTACCAAAAATAACTATAGTTCCCCAGACTCTATGACTTAAAAAAAGAATCACATTAGTTCACTATGTTATTCAATAGTCTGTGTTATACAGGAATCTGACACGGAAAAAGAAGCTTATCTAAGATGTCTTTTTGGTAGCCAAAGCAGGAAGAAAGTCCAGTCTCACACTTCTTCTCTTAGAAGCAGTAAGAAGACCTGGAGTACTTTAGTGTGAGGGCTTATTTTACTGCTTGTTACAAGTAGCCTCAACAAGCAACAACAATATCTTCAAACCAAAAAGTCTCCAGTTCTAAATATCAACAATATATAATAAACAATATATATTAAACAAATAAAGGCTTGGCACTGGTTGTGTATAATTTTTGTTGCTTCCTGAAGCTAACAGACAAGGTGCCAGCATACCTCTTTTGGTGGTGGTGTGGAGATTCAGGCATGTGAGCAGGCACACAACCAAGACATACACCCAGTTACCTCATACAGTAGCTAAAATTAGCTGCAGCAAGTTACACAAACCTTACAGAAATAACAATAGGATTTTGGCCAAATTGTTTAAATAATCCATAGAACATTTCCTACTCCAATTATTACATAAAAGAACCAATTAGACAATAACATATTTATTTAATGATTCTCCTATGCCCCTGAATAACTATAACTGTAATTATAATGGCTTCACTCTCAATATTTTGCAGCCATTCAGCTGAACTGGGAATACTATTGGTTTTCTGATATTTAGCAACAATCTATCCACTGTAAATAAATTTAACATGACTGCTATCTTGTCTATAGTTAAGCTTCTTAAGCTCCTTTGAAGACAGTGAGATTCAAACATCTAACCATAAAGATTACAACTGAACAGTAGCTTTGGCTAATAGTAGTTATCATCATCATCATCATCATCATCATCATCATCATCATCATCATCATCATCAACAACAACAACAACAACAACAACAACAACCACCTCTTAGATTACCCCAAGATATCAGATACCCTCCTATAAATGTATGCATTAGTACACCAAGCATAACACACATTCCTGAATAATTGTCAAGAATTTACCAGAAGCAAAGCATTTGCTCTTCTTTCTGAAGGAATAAATAAATGTCTGTGCCCTTTGGTGGACACTTCAAATATGCCTGTTCATCTTCCACTTGCTGTTTTAGACTAACCAATATTTTCCATTACATCTGGACTGGAGGAACTGTGATTAGCTTAAACTGAGTTATTAACTAGCCCAGATCACAAAATATGATTTCATCCCGGCCTGTTTCAGCAAACCATAGTTTATACTAACTAGAGTGCCCCCATTTCCGATGTGACAGGAAACTCTAGGTAGTTTAAACCTGAAAGTCAAAGCTTTCTGTGTTATCCTCACAATCATGCCAAAGAAACTGAAGAAGGGATTATGCCTATTCCTGTAATACTAAACTATGGCTTACTGTTTAATCCAAATCAGACTCATGAAGGTCCTGTCTTGCTGAAGACAAGGATATCTTCTATAACACCACCCACAAAGGTTAAGACCTGTAGACCTTCAGAAGTGAGCAGTTGAGTGTTTTGGAGCCCAGGTCTGATTAGAAAACATTCAATACAGGACATGGACAGAATCTATCGATGAAGTACAGATGCTCAAGGCAGAGGCTTCAAACACCTTGAGAGGAGGACTGATGCAGCATTTTTTTCACTGGTGTGCTTTATGGATGTTCTGCCCTTCTTAGGGGCAAAAGTACCAGAAAAGAAAGCAGAAATGGCTAAACTTAGCAACAGAAATTTAAGCTCTTCCACCACTTCTAGCTCTTTAGGGGGAAACAGAAATATTTTTCTCAGCTATATTAACTCCTCTTCTCCTCTGCAGAGAAGAGAGGCTCCCTCTGTTTTTAGGATTTAACTGAAGGGTTGTGTGAAAGCTGCATCCTTGGAAGAAGATTTTGGAATCTTACTGACCCCATAGACAAGAGGGCTCAGCAGTGGTACCAGTCTACCAGACTCATGAGGATAGACCTATTTAGAAGGAATCTGAAGCCCTAAGGAAGTAAAAATGTTATTCAAAAGAGGAATGGAGTCATCTGAATTCAACAGCTTACCTAGAATAGTTTCCCAGGTTGGCCTGAGTCTGACTGCTAGTCATGATCCTTATCAGAAGAGTCAGTGAAACAGGTAGACTGGAAAGATACCAGCTCAGGATCTTCATCAGCTTGAATGCATCAAGGCCCTGGGATCAGGAAACTCTGGAGCAGAAGCCTTTGAGAGAAGTGGGAAATGATAGTGGCAAGATAGGTGGCAGCGGAGATGTACAGTTTATTGTGAGAACACGTAGAAGAAGAAGGCTTAAAACAGGAAAGGTGATTTTTATATGCTGCTGGAGTTGAGACAGGCTTCAAACTTTCTGGAGAAGAGGTTTATTGAAAAGAATGAATTTTAAAGATGAATTCCCTGCCAGCAACTCCACCAATGCTGAAGCAATCTTTTTAATGAATGATTCCTCAGTGAAAGCTTGAGGCAGTGTGAAAAAATTGAGGAGGAATCTGAAACTGGGGGTGGAGAAGGAATGTTTAAGCATTAAAAAAGGCAAAAAAAGTCATAAGCATCATTAAAGGAAAAGGAAAGATGGTTGTGACTAATCACAATGATGGGAATTTGTGTCTTTTGGTGTAGAACCTAGGTTTATTTAGAGCCTATAGATGGAGACCAAGTTTGGCAGGAACACGAAGAACTGGAAGTAAAAGCATCAGCATTAGTGGCATTAATGGTATCCTGAGACCCTTCCCATCGTGAGAGCTTCAAAAGAGATGAATCTTCCGTCTGTGTCAACTAGCTGTAAGTTTTGGCATCCTCCACCTCATCAAGCTTCCTAGCTTCTGAATAAAAAAATATGGTTACAGCAGAGAGATCAGCCACATTGGAACCCAGAAGAGATGCAACTAGTAACTGTAAAAAGGTAAGGAACAGAGCCGGTAGAGGCAGAGAAGACTTAATGATAGCATGAGAGAAAACTACTATGCAGCTCTCAGACAAGGCAGCCTGGAGACACTACAGTAGATGTGTTTGGAAGCCTTCTGCTTGGAGCTGGAAGTCTCAGAGGCATTCTCTGTTGCACTTCCTGCTTCAGTCATGGAAAAGGAGGGGCTAAAAGAAGAGGTTGAAGGAGAAGGAGAAGAATGAAATGAAGGTTATAAGAGTTTATTTTTTAAAGAGAGAGAAACAGAAAGATCTGGAAAGCAGCAAGTAAAAAGGAACAGAGCAACACCTGCTGAGGAGGAATTGGGGACACAACTAAAGGCTGACTATACTTCTGTACAGTGGTGCCTCGCACAACGGGTGCACCGTAGAATGACATATCCGCACAACGGGGCCCCTATGGCTCAAAATTGCAGAGTGAAGGTCGGTAAACGGTTCACTTACCGACCTTCGCTTTGCGACCTGCCGATCAGCTGTTCGGCGGCTTCAAAATGGCCGACGGAAGCCCCAAAATGGCCGCGCGCAGCGTTTCGCGCCCTCGTTAAGCAAGGGGAGGGCGCGAAAATGGCTGCCGGCCATCGGAGAAACATTGCTGTACGGTGAGTAAAGCTGCTATTGGAACACATTAAACTAAGTTTAATGCGTTCCAATGGCTTTTTTTGATCCGTACAGCAATGTTTTCACACAGCGAGGGTTAATCCGGAACGGATTAACCTCGCTGTGCGAGGCACCACTGTAATTTGATTTGCAGCCTATATTATATTTGAAATCACAATCAGTGCTCACACAGGGCCTGTGGATTGATTCAGGAGTACAAAACATGAGAAGTTTAAAGACTAATTTTGCACAATGCATAATTCACAAGTCAGAATCGTCCCATAAAAGGAATTACCAACTTCCCCTTCCCATCCATTATTCTTTCCCCTTACTTTCAAACAACGCATGCAGGAATGATCTCGTATGTGGTCACATATTGTTTTAAACTCTTGGCATGATAAACTAGTTCACTTTCAGGCATGTCAATTAAGTAATTAAGAGCACTAAGCTTTTGCTTCAGAATAAAATGACCTTGCCACACAATCTGACGCTTATTGTTTGACTAGCACCAACACACACTTTATAATCACGGTGCTCTGCTTCTGCATCTCCCTCTAGGTCTGAACATCATGCTCCAAGTGCATACATCACCAAAACAACACCAACAGACACCATCACCCATCTTTAAAATAATGTATCACAATTAACTGCAGAAGAAAAAGGCTTTTTGAAGTGTTCTGGTTAGAAAAATTCTCTGCAGTGGCAGAGAAAAAAGTCATTTTGGGAGCAAAAGGGGCTTGACTAATTTGAATCAGCCTTTGGTCATGCAGCCAGTAAAAATGCTTCAAATCTGCTCATTATATAAGCAGAGAAATCTTGCAGTATTTGACCATGTAGTTGCACTTTTTGGGGTATACTAAGGAGGTTACTGAAACACATGACCTCTGCCTTTCCTGAGCAGCAACATGAGTTACCATATTTTTCCATGTATAATACATTACTTTTCCCTAAAATCATTAGACTAAAAATCGAGGTGCGTCTTATACACGGAAGTAAGCTGATGAGAGAGAAAAACAGCCCATACCTTGCGTCTGCAAACAGGCTTCCTTCAGTCATGAGGCTTAGCTTCGTACAGTCAGGAGATTTAACTTCACAAGCCTTATGGAAATGACATTAGCTGACACTGAATAACTAATTGGAACACACCTCGTTGGAGGTGGAACCTGTAGGTAGTGCTCATATTCAACAGGGACTTGTAATGTCCGATCATTCTGAGCCCAGAGGCTGAATACTCAAAGCTAAG
The DNA here is from genome assembly GCF_051106095.1 of Pogona vitticeps. Classification (NCBI taxonomy): domain Eukaryota; kingdom Metazoa; phylum Chordata; class Lepidosauria; order Squamata; family Agamidae; genus Pogona; species Pogona vitticeps. Next base: position 142,114,498 of record NC_135784.1, on the reverse strand, counting down.
TTAAGATTTATTAATTCTGGATTAGAAAACTGAGGGGGCATCTTATACATGGAGGCATCTTGTAAACGGAAAATACGCATCCATTAAAAATGTTTATGTCTTTCCAGAAAGAGAAGTTCATTGTATAGACTGCACTTAAGTATATATTAATATTGTTTTTATTAAATTCAGGTTTCATTTTAAACTAAAGATGGGCAATTAAAGCTAAAAGTCTATTCCTCTGATACACTGACACAATGGCCAATTGAATAAGAAGACTGATAATTTTTTAGCTTTTGCAAAGGGGTATCTGGTATCTCCTCGTGCAAGCATAGGTCAATCGCTTTCTGATAAGACTTCTCTGTTTGCACAACAGCAGACCAGAGACTGCATAGAACTACAAGAATGGAGAGCAGTAGAAAAGCACTGAGAAATATTTCCAAAATGTAGTATCTCACCTCTTTTTTAAAAAAACATAATTTGAATGGATTTCTTAGGAAGCTTTCTTTACTTTGCTTTCTAAATGCTCATAATCATAAATGGGAACTATTTCAATGTTTACAACTAACAAATATATAACAAAGGTTATTATAGTTCACAAGAAGTGCTACTTGTACTGCATTCAGGCCAACTTTTCAAATAGAAAGCTAGCAACACTGAACAGCATTTTAATAATCAGCCCAATGATGCTTCCAGGTTCGGAAGAAACAAATGAAGAAGTTTGGAAGCTGCTGCTCTAAATTAAAAAAAAATAAAATAAAATAAAAAAGTTCTGCTCACTGAGTTTAGTCACCCACCCACTCACACACACACACACACACACACACACACACACACACTGTCAATCCTGACAAACAAGAAGAAGCTGAAGCATATATTCGAAGTCTAGTTATAAAACTAAGAACCAAATGTATTTTTATAACTTTGCTCTTGGATCTGCTAGATAATCTGTCTAACGAAGAAGTCCCAAACTTTTTTCATAGCCAGAGGGGAATCCAATTTCTGAATATAGATGCAGTATGCAGTATATTAAAAAGATCTTTCTGGTGTCTCCGAAAGAAATGAAAAGTTGTCTAGCCATTTATCACCTACATAACATATTTTCAAAATAATCCCACCATCTGCCACATGACATTATAACACCGTATCAGGTGCTAGATTAACAACCAGTGAAAGGTGACACACTGTCCCCTGTCCAGAATCAACTGCCCACCATGCCCTGGATAACAATTGGAACGCATTTCACCAGGCAATCTGGGAGGCTCCTTCCAAATATTTTTCAAGTGCATCTGAAATGCAGATACATTGCAACAATCTTTACTATTTTCCATAACATGCTTAAAAATAGCAGAGCAAACTCATACATGTCTCACAAAAGTGTCTTTCTGCACATGAAACATGTAACAGGGAAACAATAGTTGAAGGATAAGTGAGGTCCCTGAAGACTGGAGGTGAGCAAAAGCTTCTTTGTCTTCAAAGGGGGTGGGAGATGGGGAGAGTCTGGGGCAACTATCAGCAGGTTATCAGATAAGTTTCTAGAAGAGATTATTAAACAGTCAGCCTGTGAGTAGTTGCAAAGGCATACAGTACTATCAGGCCAGACTAATCTTCATTCTCCCTCTCTCTCAGTCTCTCTCCCCCACTCCACCCCTGTCTCAATCTCTTTTAACAGACTCAGCAAATTTTACAGAGTAGAGAAAGGCTATGGATATAATGTATCTTAACTTCATCAAGGTTTTTGACAAGGTCATAATATACTTACAGCCAAACTGGTAAAATGTGGGCTAGGTGATGTTACAATTGAATGGAATTGTAATGGGTGACCCACAGGGTGCTCAACAATGGTTCTGCATCATCTTGGAGAGATGTGATATATGGAGTGCTACAGGTTCTTTCCTGGGCCCAGAATAACAACTTGCATTATGGCATGGTGGGGATGCTCATCAAATTTACAGATGACATCTACCTGGCAGAGGTAGCTAATACTTCAAAACACACACTAAGGATTCAAGATAGCTGAAATATATTAGAAAACTATGCCAAAAAACCCCAAAATGAGTGTTAACAATGTAAAGTTCCACATTTGGGCAGAAAAATCATATCTAAGTTAGCTGGTATCTGCCTTACCAGCAATACTTACGAAAGACATAGGAAACTTAATATACTACAAGTTAAACGTAAGTCCATATTGCAAAGTGATAACAAAAAGAAGCATATACTGTACAATACCAGATTGTATTAATGGAAGCAGAAAATCCAGGTCAAGGTAAGTAATAGTATCATTCTATTCTGCTTTCGTCAGTGTCAAAAGGTCCGTTATATACCTCAGATGGTTGCACAGAATACGCAGGAAATGGAGAGTTCATAACACCGTCAACGGAACTTTTATTAACACGTAATCACAACTTCAGTGGGTTCAGGAAACTCCCACTGTTTGAACTTTTTCTCTAACTGTCCATAACAATTAACAATGTCTGTCTGTAGGATTCCTCAGGAGAGCGCTCTGCACCGCGCAGATGGTCCCGCAGCACGGGTGGCGGGCCCAGTCCCCTTCCAGCGGTGGTCGGTTGAAAGAGGGATCCGGTTGTACCACCTTCCTCCAGTGTCCCTGCCCTCTGGGGAACACCATCACGGTCCATTCCAAAGTCTCTTGGATGACCACTCCTTCTGGTGGAGGTACTGGATCAGGTAGGAGCCCCCCTACCTTCAGGTTGGGAAAATCATCAATCAGGTCTTTCACTTTCTTCACTTTCTCTTTTTCCCTGATCACTTTCTCCGCGCCTGTTTTCGCCTGAAAATCCCGCGCTTCTCCCTCTCTATTTATCTTCTCCTCCCATATCTCCACCCATTGCTCCTCCTCCTCTTTCCCTTCCTCAGACAGACACACTTCTGTCTTAACCCCCTCTAAATCTTCACGTTCCTTTGCCTCTCTTTCTTTTCTAAACCTCCACGTTCCCCTTTCTCTCCTTCTTTCTTTTCCACAATCTGGCTGTTCTGTTCACTATGAGGAGATGGCGCACTCCGACTCTCTTGTCCTTCACAGTCAGACTTACTTATAATACTGTGTCCAGGGTTATGTACCACAGTTTTTAAAAAATACTGAGAAGCTAGACTGTGTCCAGAGGAGGATAAACAGCAGAGTAAAATGTCTGGAAACCAAACACTATGGGGAATGGTTGAGGAAGCTGAGTGTGTTTAGCCTGGAGAAAACTGAGAAATAACATACGGCAGTGAGGGCAAACCTATGGCATGGGTGCCACTGCAGGCACACAGAGCCCTCTCTGTGACTACGTGAGCCATAAGTTGCTAGATTGCTACCCCGGACAGCCAAATCTGAGAAGGCAGCTGCAGCCACGGTGCTAGCACCCCAACAGGCGGTGGATCAGGATCCAGAGCAGCTGGTGCTGGTGGCGGCGGGCCAGCCAAGCTATAGGTAGTGGCGTGGTTGGGCATGACTGGAGGCCGATCTGGAGTGGGGTCTGAAGGCACCTCCGAGCCGGGGATTCCCACTTCCACTGCCACTTCCACTGCCGCCGCCTGCTCTCTCTCTCTCTCTCTCTCTCTCTCTCTCTCTCTGTGTGTGTTTGTGTGTGTGTGTTTTCCCCAGTTTGGGTACTCAGGCTCAAAAAGGTTCACCATCACTGACATACTGTAATAACCATCTTCAAGTCTTTGAAGGGCTACCACATGGAAAGTCAAGCAAGGTTGTTTTCTGTGGCTCCAGAGGATAGAACCTGAAGTAATAAATTCAAACTACAGTACAAGAAAGGCGATTTCACCTAGCCATTAGGAAGAACTTTCTGATTAAGAGGTGTTCAACAGTGGAACAGACTGCCTCAGAACACGGTGGACTTTCCTTTATTGGGAGTTTTTTAACCAAGGTTCAGTGGCCACTTATGCTTTAGCTCTGGATTTCCTGTTTCAGCAAGGACTTGGATTTGATAACTCTTGGGGTTCATTCCAGCTCTGCTATTCTATGACATTTTGATTCTATGATTCTCAAGACCTTGCTATAGAGTGATGTTTTGTGCATACTGCTCAGCTAATAGTATTAGTGTGATGCCTTCCTACCAATACCTAACGGGACACTCTGTTGAGTGACTCCTCCTAAAGCAAAGGGGAAGGCAACACCAATGGAGCAGTATATTCTGGCTGTTACTTCTGTGGTGCTGAACATACCACAAAAAGACAATGTCCTTTCCTGAATTTGAGACCTACTGTTTAAAAGATGGCAGGGAGGACTTCAACTAATCTATTAATTGTACATATTAGAATGCAAAAAATGAATTTATATTCACTTTCTTAATCAGAATTACAATCAAGTTCATTACCACAGCCTTGGGAGGAATACACACACACACACACACACACACACACACATATATACATATACATATACATATACATATACACATACACATATACACATACACATACACATATACATACATACATACATACATACATACATACATACATACATACATACATACATACATACATACATACATACATACATACATATACATATACATATATACATATATACATATATACATACATACATACATACATACACATACATACATACATACATACATACATACATACATACATACATAAAGAAAATGTTCCAGAACCAGAATTATGTCAGAGGGAACATCCTAACCAGTACTTGACGGGGACAACCATTTTTAAGCCAAGGTATGAGAAGGTTGGCTCAAGCTCCCCCAGAAGGCCATCTGGACCTGACCCTGCTCCACAAACCCAGAGGAGCTGGAAAAAGCAAGTCCCCCAGGCCCCCAGCCAGTAGAATGAATCACTGCAGTTGGAGGAAAGGACATCAACTGATGTGGGACAGTTGGGGTAGAGTGCAGCTGTGGAAATAAGAGGGCACAAGCTGCAGGGCTCAGGATTGTTGTCAGCCACATGAGATGAATGGGAGAAGTGCGAGGAGGCAGTCAAATACTGGGACCCCATTTTTTGCACTGCCACAGAGGTGCAAACAGGGATAGAGGACATGGAAATCCACCTCCTTCCACACAGCTCATTCAGAAGAGGGAGGAGTCAGGGAGCAGGTCAATACAGTCCACAACTGATCCAGCACCACCCAGTCTTGGCATCCTTGCCACCTTACAGGAGCCAAGGAGCCTACCCCAGTACAGTGTCGGTGCAAGATATGCAACTGGCAAGCACTGCAGCAAAGAAGGCTCTGGGAAGACCCCATCACCCACCTTTACCAGCCCTCCCTAAATAAAAACTGCACCCTGTTCTGAACTCATATTTCACATCCACTTCACCAGACTTGGACTTTCAGGATCGCAGTAAAGACAACTGGGGCCACAAGTCAGATGGACTGTGCCCTGGTGGTTAGTCCCAGAAACTCATCTCTTTGTGAACATGGAGAAACAGAGGCTGACTGTCCCTTTAACAAAAGCTACTGTGAATGAGAAACCCAGGCTGGAAACCATAGAATTTGTGTGTGAAAACTCCTCAGCTGCCAGGCCCCCAGGAAGTGAGGGCCAGTGTGACTCACACAGTGAGCATCTTGACTTCAATTTTCTAGACATGAAGGAGTTAAAGATGTAATGGTAACAAAAGAAAATCATCAACCAAAGGAAAGGGGGGAATCTAATTTCATACAAATTTAATGAACATATGCTACTTCACAGCAGATTCTGAATTACATAAACTGTATGCCATCCAGCCTTCTATTTTACCTTTGGCTACACAATCTCATTTGCAGTTTGTCACAAATACATAAACAATGTGAACTAGGCAAAAACTCAAGAGTACAGGGAAAAGAAAGCCAGGGGATGACCATCACAGCTTGGTGGCAATGTTTGGCTCCTTGAACAAAAACTGTCAACTGACTGTGGGATAATCTATTATAGGGTAACATTGGTTTAATGTTCTATGCTAGAACTGCCAATACACAAATGCAGGAGTTAATGTTCTTGGAAGTAGTGTTTGTAACTTAGTCCCAAAATTGCAGCCAAATGGCTCCAGAGAAAACACTTGTATTCTCTTAAATCAGGATACAGGAAAGGGAAGGGGCATGTCAGTTATACCAGTCAGCCTTGATGTTTCCTGCTCCCACATGATTCCACTGTTCCAGAAATTTCTATTCTGGAAAGAGACCTAAGCTGACCCATAATGCACCTTAAAGTGTTCTCATATACAGCACTATAGTTTTTTTTCAAATAGTGCATGGAAGGGGAAATATGAAGTTTGCACATTTGTGAATAATTTACAGCATTATATATACAAATTATGTCACTATAAAATAAACTGGTAAAATTGGGAAATTTTGTTTTAACCATAGTTTCCAAAATTTTATTTTTCTTAAATTTAAAGAAAAATTAGTTACAGTCTATTTACCCAACATTAAACATTTATCACTGAGGGCAGGAGAGCAATCTGATATTTGTATATGATGCACATCAATATTTGCATTCCATATCTGACTATGGTCTTATGGGTTAGTTAATGTAATTTATAGTCTAATAAAATAAATAGGGAAATACTCAGATGTCAATGGATCATGACCATTTGGAAAAAAAGAGAGGTTACTTATCTGTAACCATGGTTCTTCTAGTGGTCCTCTGTAAATTCACAAAATTGGGTTGTTTTGCGCCTACAAAGTCCTTTAAGGAATTTTTTCAAAGTCAGATGGGAGAAAAGTCTAGCTGCCTCCAAATGAGACGGTTGGTGCAATACCACCGCAGCAATATAAACAAAGTAGAATGGGACAATCCAAGATGAAAAAGAGTATAAAGGTAAGTAGAGTCTTCAGTGAAACTGGAACCGCAGGTAAGTTTTTAGAATTGACAAAGGAGAGGAATGCTCTCCATTTATGTTGGCAAAGAATCTGTGTCGATGGTTTCCGAGTTTTGTCAAGTATATCCTTTATTGCAGGAGAATCCTCCATGCCGTCAGTAGTCAGCGGTAGTGGAAGCCATGAGCCCAAGGAGGTGTTGGGCTTGATGAGCTGATACCGAAGCATGAGGTCGGAATGGTTGTATCACCCGTTTGAGTTTGATTATTCTCTCATAAGGGAGAAAGGTTCTGGCCTGTAGGGAATTGAAGTATGCCCCTATACAGGTGGCGGTGGCGGTCTGCGATGGCTTGAGATGAGATTTGGCATGGTTCACCTTGAGATGGAGATCTTGAATAGTGTCGAGAGTGATTTGGGTAGCTCCGACAGCATCGTGGTAGGAAGTGGAGACTATCAGCCAGTCATCTATATAAGAGAATACAGTGATACCCTGAAGGCGGAGGTAGGCAGCAACTGGTGCCATACACTTGGTGAAGGTCCTCGGTGCCGTAGAGAGTCCGAATGGAAGGAGAGGAATGATAGTTTTGAGTGTAAGCATTCTGAAACATCTAGGTCGAATAAATTTATTGAGACTTCTAAGGTCGAGAATGGGACTGAGTTTGTCCTTTTTTGGTACAGTGAAGTATCTGGAATAGAAACCATCATGCAGGGCAGAGGAGGGGACGAAAGGTATGGTTTGTTTTTGGAGAAGGGAAATTTCTTCTTGAAGTGCCAATGAGTAGGGAGTAGTTTTAATTACAGTGAAAGGTAGAGCATGCTGAAATTCAATGTGGTTGCTGTTGCTGAGTTCGAAAGGCTGGTGCGGTAGATGTTGATGGGCTGGAATAAGGTCTATCCTGCATTTGTGGCTTGTATTATGGTATATTTGGTGGAATGGTTGAATGGCTGTTGGACAAAGGACTGTCTGTGGTACTGGGGGCACCAGTATTGAAATGTTTGCTAGGTGGAATATGATCGAGCTGTTTTTTGAATTTTATGAAAGTTGTCCATTACTTTCATCTGTTTTTTCATTGAAAAGGCCAGCGCAATCAAATAGGAAGTCTTCAATTCTTGATCTGGTGTCATCTGATACACCAGCCAGCCTGAACCAGGCATGGCAGCTAAGGGCAATAGATGTGTCCATCGCCTTAGAAACGGCATCAGCAGTCTGGTGGGAGGCAATTCTTTGCTGTTTGGCCAGTGTAGAAGCCTCAGTGTGAATATTTAGGGCTTCAGTCTTAGAAGCCTCAGGAGCCGCTTGAATAACGGGGAAGATCTTATTCCATAGTTGCCTATGGTAAGCTCCCATGGAGGCTTGATAGTTGGTGACTCTCATAAGAAATGAAGTGAGGGAGTAAAGACATCTGCCTATAATATCTAAAAAGGCAGTGTCTGGACCATGGTTTTATAATGGTTTTCCGCACGTCTTGAAATTTATAATGATGAAGGGCCTTTGTCCCATGAGTCTTTAATCAAATTTAACATAGCAGGTCTGGAGGTAAGGCTAAGTGGAGGTGTCTTCTCTTGATTAATATCATCAAATACTAAGTCTTGTTTAGGAGGTGGTGGTTCCTCGATTTCTAATTGTAGGGACGTAGCCATCCTCATGGATGTACGAAGTCAAATCTTCCAAAAGTGATGGTGAATGATTTTCAGCCACATCAGATGTTGGAGTGGGTAAAATGGAGGGTGATTCTGGTGAAATAACAGAGGCCGAATCATGGGTTCATTTGGATGATTCAGAGGATGAAGATTGATGTCGAGGTTTAGATATGGAGAATTGTGTCGAAGAAGCCAGTTGTGAAGCAGGAGATACTTAGGTTATAGAGTTCCTTTCCATATCAAGAGGAGGAGGACTCTTATAGGTGGTCGTAACCTGCAGAGATTTGTGTTGATGGGGAGGATGTTTAGAAGAATGCTTGGAACACTTCAACTGTGATTGTTCCAGTGATGAGGTAGTGTGCTTGAAGGCCGGCTTGGTAGCAAGCGGGATCTGGTGAGTCGATGTTGAGTGTGATGGGTGGGAACGGTGTTGGTGTTGAGGTGATGTGATGGAGACACAGAAGGTGAGTATCGAGGTGGATACGGCAAAGCATATCGAACTCTCTTGGGTTCGGTGGAGTAAATTTGTTCTGGTAAATCTTCAGGGAAATACGGATCATATTGTTGGTAGTATTGATCTCTGAGATCTTCTCATGATTGATATAGAGAAGACTCTGGGTAGTAATAGTAATCTCTGTGTGGAGGGTCATGCTGCACTGGCGACAAGTGTTGTTTCTGTGCCCGATGTATTCGAGGGGAGCGGTGAGACGAGTCTGAGCCCGATATTTGAATTGGGATTGCCTGCCCTTGATGATGCAGGGCTCGAATGGGCCGAGGCCTGGCTGGTGTGAATGTCAGCCAGATATAGGCCAATACATGGCAACAAGCTACCAGTAGAAGCTGAAGCCTGGGCCAGAGGCAGAGGTGGGTCATCTCTGTCTGACATTGAATCCAAGGGATCTCTAGACCTTTCCTTCAAAATTGGGGATGGAAATGTTGATTGGGGTGGTTGAATCTGTGTTGTTTTTGACGATTTCTTAGACCTTTTTGAAGTAGTCTTATCTTTTTCCTTTTTAGATGATTCATTTGATCAAGCCGGAGTCCTCAATGTTGATGTCGATTTTGGTCTCGAGGTAGACTTTGACTTATCCCCTTGGTGAAGAGAAGGAGTCGTCAGACTAGAGACCAGTTGAGGAGGCTCCTGGTGATCTGGGGACAGTGCAGAGTCCATAGCGACCAAAGGTGGATTCAGGGGTTTCTCCCAAAGGTAAGATCGCAGTCTCTGAAGTCGCAGCTTACGTGCAGGCTTCGTGACTCTTTTACACTCGGGGCAGGAATGTCTTTGGTGCTGTTTCTTGAGACAGAAAAGGCAATGGTTGTGGCCGTCAGTGAGAGGGATCTTGTTATTACAAAGAATGCACCGCTTGAAAGGCTCGGGGGTGGGGCATAAAAGACAAGGGAAAAATTGGAGGGAAGATGGGGGGGACGGGAGATCAGCAAAAATGGGGGAAAGAGAACAAATTGAATTGAATTGAAGGTAGAACAAATCAATTTAGAGGGGAAACGTCCAATAAAAGAAATGATTTAAATAATAGAAGAATCAAAATACCGATTGCAATCGCTCTAGATCTCCGAAACAGGTCTAACCTAAGCGGTGCGGTGACTAAAAGGAACTGAGGGGACTTCTCAGAGGCGGAGCATGTGCTCCACGGGGGAACGTCCCACTAATCACATGTCTTTAAGATCTTGACACTTCTGAGAGGTCCTGCGCAGGCGCAGAACAACCCAACTGTGTGAATTCCCAGAGGCCACGAAGAAGAAAAATCCAGTTCTACCCTTTGGCATTACAGAAACAATGCAGACATGCTGCTTGGAATGATCGTCACTGAAACTGTAATGGCCAAAAGTACAGTTTTAACTATAGCCTCTTTTAATTCATGATTCCTTTCTATAAGAATAGAGCCCATGTGGAAACAATACTGTATCCTGTGACTCCTTGCCCTTAAAAGCATGGAAGTCTCTCAATTCACTGTAGATGGTGAACTGGTGACCTAAAGCTTCCTTCAAATAGGAACAATAAACTGGTGATACCCACAAGGACTAAAACAGTCACTATGTGTGTTTATAAAGTGCAATAATTTCTGGCCAAGACTGAACTTTAGTTGAGGGTATAATTCTATACAGTGGGGTCTTGACTTGAGAACTTAATCCATATTGGAAGGCGGTTCTCAAGTCAAAAAGTTCTCAGGTCAAATCTGCATTTCCCTTAGGAATGCATTGAAAACCATTTGATCCGTATCTGCTCTTTTCCGTCCATAGAAACTAATGGGAAGCTGCTATTCCGCCTTCGACCACTAGAGGGGGGATATTTTGTTTCTTTTTTTCTTAGGTCAAGAAAGGTTCAGGGAAGGCAGGGAAAATACAGTCCAGGCAGTACCAGGCAGTCTGAAGACTGACTCCCAATCCACTCTCTAAATGCTGGGAGAAGTGAGGAAGCAGACAGGCACCCTTTTCACTGGCCAACAGTTAACTGAAAGTTCACATTTTGCACTTTCCCTGCCTCCCACGTGGTTTCTTTTCAGTTCTTAACTCAAATCTAAGTATGTAAGTCAAGTCAATATTTTCCTATGAGAGTGGTTCTTAAGTCAAAATGTTATTAACTCAAGCCGTTCTTAAGTCAAGACCCCACTGTATTTCAGATCTGAATACCTCCATAGGCTTGAAACCCATTTTCAAGGAGGAGAGGAAAATGAAAAATGCACTGCTGGGTACTCTTCCCTTCTGAAACAGTGGAGTTAAAAGTTGGTTGCACTTCAGTGTTGTGTGAGCTAAAATTTGGTCTGCTCCTTCCATTTTTCAAAGAAGTGGAAACATAACTTGGAAATAGAGATGTAATAATGCAGGTAAACAATGTAGAAAATAGCCTTGTTTCAAGTCAGATGATTAATTGCATCTTGGTCAGTACTAGTCTACAGTACGTGGCCAGGAGAGTGTAGGGAGTCTTCACAGCCTTGCAATAACAGGGACTAAACCTACAACAATTTGCATTCAAAGATCATGTACTACCCTCAATTGTATGGTGGACAAAAGAAACTATTCAGGGATACACTGAAGATAACACAGAAAGAACTTTATATTGACCAAGTAAATCGAGAAGCTCTCACTCAAAACTGAAGTGTTTGATGAAACACTATCAACCAAGGGGTTAAGAAATCCAAAATAAAGGAATGAAGGATGCACAAAGGAAAAGAGAAGTGAGAAAGCAAGGTTGTAGCCACTTGACAGCCCAACAAGCCCAGGATCAGCTAACCTGCCTCCACTGTTTCTGTATCTTCCTGGCACTTACTGGACTACTTACTAAAGTCACCTATGTGTCTATCATAATGTTCAATCTTAACCACTCACCACTTCTCTTCCCTCTCTAACTAAATGGTGAATCTGATGGAGATGGTGATCTTCAGAAATGAGGGATGAACTATTATTAGTTCCACCTTCCAACTGAACTCAGTGTTATAGTCAAAACAATTCCACAATTTCATGATAGACCCCAACTGAACAGCACACACAAATCTGTTTCTAAAAGGGTTAAAAACAAATGAAAGCTCTCAAACTCTCTCGTTTGGGGGGGTGACCCTTGCCGCTAAGAGTGGGGTCTGCAGCTTGGGGATCCATCTGGACCTGGTGCTCAACATAGAAACACAGGTGGCATCAGTGATCCATACCACCTTCTTTCATCTCCAGCGGGTAGTCCAGCTGCAAGCCTATTTCAATGTCAGGGCGCTCACTACCTTGGTACATGCGCTCGTAATCTCAAGATTAGACCACTGTAATGCACTCTATGTGGGGCTACCTTTGAGGCCGATGTGGAAACTCCAAGTGGTGCAGAATGTGGCGGCCAGACTGCTTAGTGGAGTGAGGAAATACCATCATATTTCTCCTATTCTGGCTGCACTGCATTGGCTGCCCATTCGGTTCCGCATCGACTTCGAAGTATTGATGCTTACGTATAAAGCCCTAAATGGTTTAGGGCCTCGATATTTGATGGAGCACCTCCTCCCACCAAGATCTTCCCGTATCACTCAATCGAGTTAGGAGGTGAGGCTGAGGAGCCTGACGACGAGGGAGGTCCAGAAGGAAAACAAGAGAAACCGGGCCTTCTCAGCGCTGGTTCCTTGCCTCTGGAACAACCTCCCTCCAGAGAATTCGTGCGGCCCCATCGCTGGAATATTTTTAGGAACCAATTAAAAACTTGGATGTTTAAGCAGGCCTTCCCTCCAGTTAATACTTAATTTTCCCCTCTTCATTTACACTTTGTTATTTTTCCATCTTGAAGAATCTGTTTATTGATCTTTTTTTCTTTAATCTGTTACATTTATGTTGTTTTTTATTTGTTTGGAAGCCGCCTAGAGTAGTCGCAAGACCAGAAAGGCGGGGTATAAATAGAATAAATAAATAAAATAAAGAAAACATTGTGTTTTATTAACTACTGCCATACATGTTCTATGGTTAAACACCATTCAGACATGTTCCAGAGCTGTACCCTGGTTTAAAAATAATAATTATAGGTTATATTGAAGTGAAAGAAACAGATAGTACATTGAACATGTGTGGTTCCAGATTGATAGAAAGGTCTTGGTATGTCCTTCATACACCTTATCCGCTCTGAATTTGTTGGTCCTAAACAAAAAATTTACATAAGGCAAGACTGACTTTTCTGCCATCTCTCTTGCCAACAACTGCAAGTTTTTAAATGCACGTTGAGCATTTTTTTAAAAAATGCATGTTGAACATTTTTGTGATTTGAAGCTGGTTCGTTCTATTTTATTTGCCTTTAGCAATAACTGCAATATTGCAGTTCTTTTAATGTTGTTTTATTTCAATCAAGCTTAAACAGGCTAAGTTTCTACTGTTGCAGATCTGATCCACTGTTAAAATGCAATCTGATCCAAGTAAGCCTATATATCACATGTACCCAAGAGCATGTATAGCGTAAAACCAAAACCCTCCTGTGACTTGCCTGACCTCTATTTGCTATACTGCAAATGAAAAATGTAAACCGTATCATCTGTTACATTTTGCTCAGTTGACAGATGGATCTTCCCTGCCTATCTTGAAGTTATAACCCTTTGGCAATCTAGTATTTCTTCAATCAAAGACAAATGTATGGTAAAGAAAGTAAGCCCTTTAAGAACCCAAATAAGCCCCCTTACATAGTACAGCAGGCTGAAAACACGTCAAAATATGATTATAATCATATGAGACCAGAGTGGATTAAAATCAATGATTTTTAAAAATCAAATTGATTTAAATCACAATTTAAATAAAAAAATTATTGTCAAGAAAATCCAATTTTTAAAATTTAAATCATGGTTTAAACTGTCAAGTATACTCTGTAATGAAACCTTTTAAGGTAGATGTTAAATCTACAAACAATCCACATACGATTACTGCTCCACTGCTCAAACATGAAGGCAGTTAATTCTGAGAAGCTGACTGCAGCCAACCTGTACATTTATTAATTCTGAGCCTTTGTGAATGGGACTGTACTGTATATAGTAAAAAATTGTAATTAGGGCATTATTCATTAATAATATCTATTGAAAACCTAATGTGGACCAAGATAAACAGGTGACAATACGGTTAGCTAATTTTTTATCAGTAGCAATTAAAATTAGGTCAAATATGATGTTAAATTAGTAACCTTTTATAAATATACATTTTAAATTTTTGGCATACGTATATATATCCAATGTACATGCATTTATTATCTTGATTTCAATATGCTGATTTTGTATCTTTTATATTCTATATTCATCTTGCTACAGCATATGGTTAATGCAAATACAATGCTTCATTAGAATTTTTTTAAAAATCTAATGATTATTTCCATTAGATGAGGCTTATGCCAACTCATATACAAATAAATAAAGATACTTCTATCCACAGAAAATAGCATTGCCACGGAAAATGTTATGTCTCCCACTGACAAGCTTGTTTTCTATATGCTGTGTTTGATTTCTTTACTTTTTCTAGAGGAACACTCATGTGTACTCCCAGCTGTACACCAGAGCACAAAAGTCCAGAAATAGCTTTTTTGTTGTTCACAAGATGTAGGTAGGTCCAAGCCTCATATGATTCAGTAGAAGATTTTCCCCCCCAAAAGAAGCTTTTCTCCTACTAACTTGGGTACATTGTGCATCAACAGGAATAGTGCATTTAGTTTTCTGTGTCGTATCTACACAGAAATTTCCTCGTGAGATGCAAATTCAACCAATACATCAACAGCCTGGGTACAAACACAGTCTTTTTGATTCTCCAGATATTTTAATGGTCCATCTCTGTTTTACTGTATCAGCTGTTTCTCGTATTTTTATTATGACCACATATTTTCTGTCTTTTCAGATCTTATATCCACAGTGTGATGGTATCTCAAAAGGATGAGAGTCAGTTTAAAATGTTTTAGTAAATAACAATAAATAATGAACTCATCAATTCACATTACAATGTATGCTATTGTGGTTATGCCAGCTTTTTAAGCATTCAGATTTATTTATTTTTAATTAACTATAGGTTTGTATACTGTCCCATTATACAGTATGTTTGTATACTGTCCCAATTTAGAAAATATCAGTTTACATCCCAATCCCAAAGAAGGGTAGTGCCAAAGAATGCTTCAGCTACCGTATAATTACACTCATTTCAAATGCTAGCAAGGTTATGCTCAAAATCCTACAAGGTAGGCTTCAGCAGTATGTGGACCGAGAACCCCCAGAAATACAAGATGAATTTTGAAGGGGCAGAGGAACTAGAGACCAAAATGCTAATATGTGCTGGATTATGGAGAAAGCCAGAGAGTTCCAGAAAAACATCTACTTCTGCTTCATTGACTATGCAAAAGCCTTTGACTGTGTAGACCACAGCACACTATGGCAAGTTCTTAAAGAAATGGGAGTGCCTGACTGCCTTATCCATCTCCTGAGAAATCTATATGTGGGATAGGAAGCAACACTTAGAACTGGATATGGAACAACTGATTGGTTCAAAATTGGGAAAGAAGTACAACAAGGCTGTACGTTGTCCCACTGCTTATTTAACTTATATGCAGAATACATCATGGGAAAGGCTGGACTGGATGAATCCCAAGCCGGAATTAAGATTGCCGGAAGAAATATTAACAACCTCCGATATGCAGATGATATCACTCTGATAGCAGAAAGTGAGGAGGAATTAAAGAACCTCTTAATGAGGGTGAAAGAGGAGAGTGCAAAAAATGGTCTGAAGCTCAACATCAAAAAAACTAAGATCATGGCCACTGGTCCCATCACCTCCTGGGAAATTGAAGGGTAAGATATGGAGGCAGTGATAGATTTTACTTTCTTGGGCTCCATGATCACTGCAGATGGTAACAGCAGCCACAAAATTAAAAGACACCTTCTTCGGAGGAGGAAAGCGATGACAAACCTCGACAGCATCTTAAAAAGCAGAGACATCACCTTGCCAACAAAGGTCCGCATAGTCAAAGCTATGGTTTTTCCAGCAGCGATGTATGGAACTGAGAGCTGGATCATAAAGAAGGCTGACTGCTGAAGAATTGATGCCTTTGAATTGTGGTGCTGGAGGAGACTCTTGAGTGTCCCCTGCTGCAAAGAGAACAAACCTATACATTTTGAAAGAAATCAACCCTGAGTGCTCACTGGAAGGACAGATCCTGAAGCTCAGGCTCCAATACTTTGGCCATCTCAGGAGAAGAGAAGACTCCCTGGAAAACCCCTGATGTTGGGAAAGTGTGAAGGCAAGAGGAGAAGGGGACGACAGAGGATGAGATGGATGGGGAGTGTCATTGAAGCTACCAACATGAATTTGACCAAACTCCGGGAGGCAGTGGAAGACAGAAGGGCCTGGCATGCTCTAGTCCATGGGGTCATGAAGAGTCGGACATGACTTAACGACTAAACAACATATACTGTCCCATTAGTGAACATCCACTACTATGGGTGGTTTACATAATAAGACATAAAAAACCTGAACACCCCCTCCAGCACCCATATATAGTAATAATACAATCAACATAGGGATACATCAACTCAAATATAATAGTAAAAAGAAAAACCTAGATTTACAAATTAAGCACAGAGTTCTGACTCCTGTCCTCTAAAGATGCCAGCCACAGAGACTGGAAAACCATTAGGAAGAAAAACCTTCAGAACACGGCCAAACAGCCCGAAAAACCTGCAACAACCATCAGATTCTGGCCGTGGAAGCCTTTGAGAATACATTCAAATTAATGTTAATGACATCTGAGGATATGCTCTTAAAGGCTGCTTTACACGGTTTTGTTTTACTAGTTTCCTAAATATCAGGAGGAACAGAGCATGGTGCACCTCAACTGGAAGCTTGTTCCACAGGATAGGGGCCAACCAGGATTCTGGCAAGTACTACTTAAGCACCCGAAGAAGCTATTGGCTATGCCATTAGAACCAAGAGTGATACTTGAGTTTTGCTCTTAGAATTATATCTGTCAAAAACACACACTGACAAGACTGAATATAAGTCTCAATTCTAAAAGTGCTAATGGAGTGAATGTTAACTGAGACTCAAACTGACATGACCCTAACTCCTCTGTCCTCCTCAGTCACACAGAGGGTTTCACTTCAATTTCACTCAACCACTGTTATTCTTTCCATTCCACAAGCATGTGATTATGTCTCCACATGCGGGTTGGCCACCACAGGAAAAAAGAATACCCTTTGGTCTGATTCTGCAAGGCTCATCTTATGAGAAACGTGGCAACCCAAAACTGCAAACCACTATTGGAAACCAGCTTGTTTCTTAAACCATAGTTTATACTAACTAAATAATATTCTGGTTGTTGTGGGTTTTTCAGGCTTCTTGGCCGTGTTCTGAAGGTGGTTTTTCCTAACATTTCGCCAGTCTCTGTGGCCGGCATCTTCAGAAAATTTCTTCAGAGGACAGCAAACACGGCCAAGAAGCCCGAAAAACCCACAACAACCATTAGATCCCGGCCGTGAAAGCCTTCGCAAATACATTAAATAATATTCTATTTGAATTTACTTGGTTAAACTGATTTTGTTGCAAAAGGTAGTGTATAGACCTCAAGGCTCATGCACATAAATCATAATTTCCATTAAGTGACAAAGTGGCTGGCATACCTGCAAGCTGCCACCACAGGATAAGCTTTTGATTTACTCAAAACTATATTAATTACTCCAGAATCTGTGTCACATATACTGAATCATAATTCTTCCAGATTTTCCATCTCTGCCTTGGTAACATAAAAGTACACGACACAATTAGGAAATAAAGTGAGAAAACCCAACTTCGCTAGAGCACAGACCAGAAACTGAATATCTTTATAATTCGTATTTTATTCACTCTAACTAAAAAAAACTTATGCTCAGCTAAAAAAAACAAGTTGCCCTCTAAATGGGATATTTACAATCTGCAGCTAGCATTTTCTTCATCATTCTCCCTTTAAAAAGCAAAAATAATTTAGGATAGCAGCAGTGCCTTTTTGATACAGTCCCAGTATTTGTAGAAGAGCTCCCCACTCATGTATGTACCTGTAATTCATTGTTCCTAATCTGGGGGCAGGGGAAGTGAAAGTACAAAAAGTTGCGGTTTCTATCATCTTTTTAATGATATGGCAAATATGGTGATTCTGCCATTTCACAACTGCGTTTGTGTTTTATTAACTCAGTAAATATTATTGGACTTTTTACTCCTTGATTTTCCTTGCAGGTATTTATTGTGTGTTTCATTGTTTTATTGATGTCTTATCTTGATTATGGGCCAGCTTGAGCAAACAGAAAAAGGACAGATAAATAATGAAAGTGATCCTTCCCTCTCTCACTCAAATACTATAGCTTTAGGATTTCATAGCAGAAACAGAATCATATCTCTACTTCTTGGCAGCATGAGACTACATCATCTGGATTAATAAAGCATAACACTGCTTGAATATTTGGCTCATATAACTCTTGCCAATGGAAAGCATCTTGAACTTTGTTCTAGATTGAGGGGGGGGTCATTTACCTTTCCAGATGTAATAAGGCACATAGTCAACATATCCAGGTGTAAGAGATGGAGTTACACTTCAGCATCATAAGGAGGGCCACAAATTATCCATCCCCATTTTAGAGAACAAAAGAAAGGCTTAATATACCGTATTTTTCGCTCCATAAGACGCACCTTTCCATAAGACGCACCAATTTTTTAGGAGAAGAAAACAGGAAAATATAATCTGTTTTCTTTGCTCCATAAGACGCACAGACTTTCCACACCCCTGTTTTGTGGGAAAAAAGTGAGTCTTATGGTGCAAAAAATACAGTAAGCTAGCTTTGCAGTTCAAGGTGTGCGTATGCAACTTTTGAAAAACAAATTGCAAGAATTTGAAACAGATACAATGTAGTAATAATGGGAGATTTCAATTATCCTGATATTTGCTGAGAGGCAAATTCTGCCAAATATCATCCTTGCAAGAAATTTCTGGCTTGTGTAGCTGACAATTTTCTCCTACAAAAAGTAGAAGAAGTAACTGGACTATAAGCTGTCCTGGACTTTGTTCTCACCAATAGAGAAGTCATGGTGGATGAAGTGGCAGTAAGGGGAATTTTGAGGGAAAGTGACCATGTTATACTGGGGTTCTTGATTTCAAGTGAAACAAAAGCAGAATGCAGCCACATGTGTACACTGGATTTTGGGAAAGCCAATTTTAATAAACTGAGGACAATGATAAATAAACTCCCATAGCAAGAGATCCTAATATGAAAAGGAGCGTAAGATGTGTGGGAGTTTCTTAAAAAGCAAATTCTAAAGGCACAACTACAAACAATTCCAACAAGAGAAAATGGTGGAAAACAGCAAAAAAGATCAACATGACTTCCCAATAAGCTCAGAGATGACCTGTAAACAACAAAATAAAACGACTAATACATGAAATGGAAGGAAAGCCAGGGCACAAAGGTAGGTTACAGACAGGTAACAAAGAATTGCAGGCATGGCATTAGGAAGGCAAAAGCTGAGAATTAGCTGAGATGAGCAAGAAACACTAAAAGCAACAAAAATAATTCTTCAGCTATATATGTAGCAAAAGACAGAGAAAATAATAGTGGTTCAGCTATTCAATGGGGAAGGGAAAATGATAACAGACAACAAAGAAAAGGCTCAATTCCCATTTCAGATCAGTCTTCTCCCAAAAGACCAGCTAAGACCCTTCAGGCAAATATATTTTTTATCTTTTTTATGTATTTTAATTGTTGTAATTAATTGTACTCAGAGACCTTTGCATAGTGTGGGTGGCATATAAGTTAAATAAATAAAATAAATAAATATGAAGTACAAAGTGGAGGGGGCAGGACTGCAGCTTGAGATTGATGAACAAATAGTCAAGGAATAACTTATCTGAACAAGCTAAAATCTCTGAGAAATGATGAACTGAATCCAAGAGTACTGAAGGAAAGCACCTTGAAAACAATATAGTAATAACCAAAAATCAACATGGATTTGTCAAGAACAAATCATGTCAGACTAATCTTATCTCATTTTTTCATCAGGTAATCTCCCTGGTAGACTGCTGTAGACGTAAGATTTCTTGACTTTAGCAAAGTTTTTGACAAAGTGTCCCATGTATTCAGATTAGCAAAACAACTAGGTGTGGTCTGGATATATCAGTCAGGTGGATACATATTTGGTAACAGAATTGTACTCAAACAGTGATTATCAATGCTCCTTCTCAAACTAGGAGGACATAACAATTGAATTACCACAAGGCTCAGTCCAGGGCACATTAGTCTTCCACATTTTTATAGGGAATACTTATCAAATTTGCAGAGGACCCAAAATTGGATAACCTGGAAGACAGAACCAACATTCAAAAAGATCTTGATAGTCTAGACTAGGTTGAAAATAACAAAACAAAATTTAATAGGGATGAGTGCGAAGTTTTGGTTAAGCCTCATCCTGAGTACTGCCTCCAGCTCTGGGCAACACACTTTAAGAAAGACACTGACAAACTGGAACAAATTCAGAACAAGGCAACAAGAATGATCAGGGGACTGGAAACCAAGCCCTGTGTGGAAATACTGAAAGAACTGGGCAGATTTAGCCCTGAGAAAAGAAGACTGAGGGGGGATTTGATAGCACTCTTCAAATACTTGAAAGTTTGTCATACAGAGGAGAAGAAGGATCAGTCCTCAATCAGTCCAAAGTGCAGGACACATAATAATGGGCTCAAGTTACAGGAAGTCAGATTTCAGTTAACTATCAGAAAAAGCCTCTTAACTGTTAAAGCAGTACGATGATGGACCAATTGCCTCAGGAGGTGGTGAGCACTCCAACACTGGAGGCATTCAAGAGAAAATTAGACAATCATCTGTCAAATATACTTTGTTTTAGATTAGAAATGGGCAGCAATAAGAAAAATTGTGATTTGTTTTGATTTGTGATTTATCAAGGTAAATTAATCAAATTACAAATTCATGATTTTTTCTGATGAATCAACAAATCAGTTCCCCTGAGTCTCTTCTACAAACCTGGCAAGATTGGTGAAGTTTTGGTTTCGGTCGTCTGAGTTATACATCCACAAGGAGGGTCCCCCAGGAAAGTTTTTTCCCCCAGGCACCTAGAGACACCAATATATCGGAGAAGCTTCTACAGACTCTCCTCTACAATCCCTCCAAGTTTGGTGAAGATTGGGTTTCAGATATCCGAATTATACACCAATAAAGTGAGTTTCCCCCCAGGAAAATGCCCTTTAGCAGTTGGCTTGGAGAAACCCAATTTTCACTAAACTTCGAGGGATTATAGAGGAGAGTCAGTAGAAGCTCCTCCTTGATTTTGGGGGGGGGGCTCTTTGTGGGTGTATACCTCAGACATCTGAAACCCAATTCACCAAACTCTTGACTTTGGAACAGCTTGCCGCCAGAGATCTGCCTGGCACCCTCGCTGGGTGTTTTTAAGAGTCAATTAGAAACTTGGGTCTTTAGGCAGGCCTTCCCTCCCGCCAATTGTACTTGATTGTACTTTCCTGCTTTTGTTGTTTATCCTCCCATCTTGATCATATTATTATTATTATTATTATTATTATTATTATTATTATTATTATTATTATTATTATTATTATTATTATTATTATTATTATTATTATTATTATTGTAGATTTTAATTGTTGTTTTTATTTGTTTGTCTACAATATATTGTGAGCCGCCCTGAGTAGATTCCTGTCTAGAAGGGCGGGATATAAATCCAATAGTAAATAAAAATAAATAAAGAGTAAGAGGAAGCTTCCCTGCAATTTTGGTGTGCCTAGCTCCTGAGGGTGTGTGTGTTTTATAGCCAAACAAATCAATGAATCAAGAATCACAAAAAATTAATTGATTCATATTTGTTGGGGCATTGATTCGTATGAATAAAAAACAATGAATTAGCAAGTTTTGAATGGATTTGGTGATTAGTTTTTTAATTCTAATTTAGATTCTTGCATTGAGAAGGGACTTGGACTTGATTGCCTAATAGGCCCTTTCCAATTCCATTATTCTATGACTTTATGATTCTACACAAACAGACACACACACACAGGCAAATTCAAAATTATGCAAATATAACTCTTGATCACAGATATGTAAATATAACTCTTGACTGTATGTTTCTGCTCAGTACTGTAGTGCACAAACTAGTGGTACTCTGTGCGGAGTTTCTTAGTCTGCTGGGCTAGTATCTGCTTTTGTTTGGGCTTAAGTTTATATGTGGAGGAGGGAATCATAAGTTGCCACTGCATAGACAAAGTCGTAACTTGTTCCTCCTCAATTTCACTCTGTCTCCCCTATCCTTACTCCAGTCCTCATTCCTCCCTCACCTGACCTTTCCACTCCAAGCAGAATTGTGCACCACTTCATTTTATGTTTAATTCATGAAGATGGTGATTGATAAGGTAACGGAGATGAACTGATTAAATTCTGGAACAGGACCTGAGTGGGAAAATGAATTACATATGACCCCTTCTTTGCTCTTGCCCTGCTTATGAATCAGTACTTTATCAATTTTTTGAATCTACATTTTGGGGGGAAAGTTATTATTTTAGGAATGTACATGTGTGTGAACAGATCCATGAAGAAAAATCTACTAGACACTGTTTTATGTGTGCATTCCACATTAGGTTGTTACCTCTTTTGGATGCTTTGGAATAACTTGTATTAAGTTGGTGCGCGAATTTACTGAAAAAATAACTAAGTTTGGTATGATATGCATGGAAAATTAATCCACTGGCTTTGCTTTTTGTGAAATTAAAATAAATCCTAGTAATTATTTCTAGATTTGTATGTGCAGATATAAATTAGCACATGCTAATTTGACATCAATTTCCATACAGCAAGCAACTGGTGGAAATCAACGGGTGAGAACATATAACAGTGCCATGGTACTTACACAGGCTACTCAAGTGTTTTTAGGACCAGTTCAAAGTTAGTTTTGAGTTATAAAACCCTAAAAGGTTTGTTACTCTGCTATTTGGATAACAGAAAACTGCTCAAACATTAAGATCTTGTCTCACAAGACTACTCACAGGACTGCCGATAAAATTAAAGTAAATTTAAATAGACAGGACTTTTTCAATGATGTTCCCTGAAACTTTGAAACCCTCTGCCCACTGCAGTATGCCTTGCTTCAACTCTGAATATTTTAAACAGAACTACAAAAACCTCATATTTTTCTTTTTCTTTTTTCTGAGTCACAACCACAGAAAATTAAAACTGTTTTGCTCCTTGCCCTATTGAAACATTTCTTTAATAAAAAGCTTGCCTATTATTGTTGCCACTGCTGCTGCCGTTATTATTCTTATTATTATTGAGGTGTTGCTGTGTATTACTGTTTGACAGAAAGGAATTTTGAAACTGCATCTTACATGTAAGCATTTATCTCAGTCCTAAAAAGCAGCATATAAGTAAGTGAATGAATGAATGAATGAATGAATGAATGAATGAATGAATGAATGAATGAATGAATGAATGAATGAATGAATGAATGAATGAATGAATGAACAACAAATAGATACATGCATTCATACACAAGTTGACAGTCAAATAGGATGGAATGCTCAGCATCTTTTAGTGGTGCTCTCTTAAAAGAGACGTGTTTGTCCTAGCATGAGCTTTTCTCACCTTTGCATCCTGCAGATTAGCTTGTTCCGCTTGTGATTCACCACTGGAAGCTAAACATAGGATTCATTCATAACTCTGATAGTTCCAGCCATGAAACTCTGAAGACTCTCATAAATGGAGGTCAAACCTTGCTATCACCTGCTAATCCAAGCTGCATATCCCTTCTCGCAAAGAATTAGAAAAAGCAAGACTTCCGTAGTGTGCAGAAAGCAGGTCTTCAAGACACTGTGGCAGATAGGATACATCCAATCACTGGCTATTCTGAGATAAAGCATTGTTCACACATTAACATTAAATTAGGCATCCTTCAGTCTCAAGAGACTATGGTAACGTGCTCTGAATGGAAGACTTAGAACAGCGGCTAAGTGCGGCTGAGAAGGCCAATTCGAGAGTGGGCAACACCCCAATTAACATATATATTATAGGTATGTTGGTAATCAGGATCTCATGGAATTGTAAAGACAGTCTGACTTTAAGGAGAGCTAAGTCAAAAACTGACCACTAAAGTTAGGATCTTACATCTAAGAAGATGCTTTCTGCTGCATAAAGATAGGCCAGTCTGTTTGAGATTACCACTATGTATTAGCACTAATAAGTGGTGCTAACACAGAGAAGTCACAGTCCAACTTAACAATAAATAGTTCATCTTAAATATATTCGCGAAGGCTTTCACGGCCAGGATCTAATGGTTGTTGTGGGTTTTTCGGGCTCTTTGGCCATGTTCTGAAGGGTGTTCTACGTTTCACCAGTCTCTGTGGCCGGCATCTTCAGAGGACAGCCCAGAGCACAGCCCAGAGCACAGAGTGCTGTCCTCTGAAGATGCCGGCCACAGAGACTGGCGAAACGTTAGGAAGAACAACCTTCAGAACACGGCCAAAGAGCCCGAAAAACCCACCACAACCAGTTCATCTTAAAGCTTGAAAATAAGCTAGGTATCATGTCTTGGCAGCTGAATACAGAACACAGATGCACACACATGTGAACCAATCTTGTTTTAAAAGGAGGTAATACTCTGGGATTTCAACCCATAGGGGAGTCTTAAGTAGCCTTCCTCTACCTGATGTCCTCCAGAGGTGCTGGGCTGCAATTCCCATCATCCCCACCAGCAGGGGCATATGTGCACTTTTTAGTGCCACACAACGGCAATTAGGAACAAAGCAGCAAGAACATGTCCTGGACCCCTATCGCTGATCAGTTTGATATACTTAAGCACAACTTAGTATCATCATTTTAACCCATTTTTACATTACTTTTATATTTGCTCAATAGCCAACCAGGCTTTAGACATAAATAGAAATTAAAGCTCACAGTTAACATCAAACATATAAGTAAATATGAACAATCTGCAAAGGAATAAAATAATAATTCTCAGTTGAGGAGCAAATACTAAGGTTAACACATAGAGATTTGTGAAGCAGACAATGAATTCCATCTTTCCATAGCCTGTTTGACACATTTGGTGGTCCTGTAGCAGTGGTCCCCAACCTTGGGCCTCCAGATGTTCTTTGACTTCAACTCCCAGAAATCCTGGTCAGCAGAGGTGGTGGTGAAGGCTTCTATATAATAGCCTATGTTAAATGGTAAAAATAAAATTGTACATACAGCAGAATTTTTCCTAATCCCAAATGTTAATGGTTTAAGACAGAAATCCTTCAGGTCACCTACAGAGGTCATTCATAGAATCATAGAAAAGTGAATTCGGAAGGGGCCTACAAGTCCAACCCCCTGCTCAATGCAGGAATACAATCAAAGCATATCTGCCAGGTGATTATCTACGTTTTTCTTGAATGCCTCCAGTGTTGGAGCACTTGCCAACTCCCAACTCTCAAGGTAACTGGTTCCACTGTCGTACTGCTCTGACATATAGGAAATTTTCCCTGATATTCAACTGAAATCTGGCTTCCTTTAACTTGAGCCCATTGTTGCATGTCCTGCACTCTGGGATGATTGAGAACAGATCTTGCCCCTCCTCTGTACGACAGCCTCCAAATATTTGAAGAGTGCTATTATGTAAGAAAATGTATCCTCCATCTTAGAACATCCTGCTGGGCAATATCTACTTACACCACATTAGTCCATATTAGTAATAATATACTAATAATATCTTAGAAATACAGAGCTAAAAGGAACCTTATGGATGACCAAAGTCCAGCCCCTATCAAAGAGGCACAGTGGGGAATCAGACTCCCAATCTCCATCTCCACAGCCAGAGACCTGAACTACTGAGCTATCCAGCAGTTCTAAGTTTCTGAATCTCTTTCAACTGCAGGAAGTTCAATCTGCATTTGCTCAGGTGCCATCTCAGCTAACATGAGTCAATAAGAGGCAAATATGTGGAGCCTTTCCAAAGGGGAAAGAAAAGGCTTTATATGTTGAAATTGGCGCAGCAGTTAGCTACAAATGCCACAGTAGTCTGGATATCAATGTCATATAATCTTTTAAATAGTATCTTCTTGGGCAATCTCATATCCCCCCCCTGTCAAAGTTTGCTGAAGAACAGCCTAACTTAGATGTAAGTGCAGACATCATAGCTGTCCATTAATAAAATGTATTATTCCTTTATACCAAATAATCTTCTGCACTAAACAGGAAGGTCCATTACTCCACATCTGACCAGGTGAACCTTCCAAAGTAGCTCATGCACTCAGTGACATTTATCAACAATCAATGTTTGTGTACTTGTCACATACTTCTCATTCATATGCTAGCTATTTCAGTGACCCATTTAAGCAAGTGTCTGGGATGAGGAGGGGGCAAAAGTTGCCCTCTTAATATTTACAGGAAAGGTGTAGAAAATTCAATCATACTTCTGTAGTTTTATTGCAGTTAGCCCAGCGACGTCTCTTTATTACTGCAGAAAAACTCAAAAGCTGGCTGAGTGCAATAAAGTGGTACGTGTTCAGCTTTACAATGTTTCAAAGGGCAGTGATTTACCGCTATGAACCAGTACCTTGCACACAAAACACCTGAGTTCAGTAATTGCCTCATGTGTTGTGCAAACTATACAAAGCAGCAGGAGATCTGCCCACATGCAGAGTACCTGCTGCTACCAGAAACATCCTCCCTGCACCCCTCCCCCCAATTCCATGGGCCCTGTTATTAAAACAGCAGAGAGACTCGTTTGTTTTTGTTGTGCCCGGAGGTTTTACGATATGTTAGGTTTCACATGCTGTGTTAAAGCCTCCTGTCAGCCAGCCAATAGTCTGTCTTCCAGAGGATTCATTCTTCTTGTTACTGATGAAAACAGAAGGGCTCTGGAATGGCACGTACTAGGATACCTGAAACTGCATGACTCATCAATAAGTATAATAATGTGCCATAATTGCAATTTTATTCACAAAAACTACTGTGGTGTTTCATGCCCATTCAGATGTTACCAGCAAGGGATTCTACTATTATAGTCAGAAATATTTACAAATAGTGTATTTTCTACCTAGGTGCCGCCCCACTCCCATCGAAACACAAATACTGTATGTCAACACCCAGGTTGACCAGATCAAAACTAAAGTAACTTGAGTGGGAAAGAGCAAGAGGCAAGCGTAACAAGCCATTCTCTTCGCTTCACTTTAATATTGCTGTTATTGCTGCCCAGATCTTTTAAAAATTGGGGGGGGGGGAGAGAAAGCAGCATTTTACAATTATGATTTATCTATTAAAGGATCACAATAGCTGGGTATTCTTGAATGTTTCTGGTATTTTGAAAAGCCCACATTCCAGCACTAAATATATATTTTTAAAAATGAACTTGGAAGACTTAAAAACTCTGAGTTGGAATTGAATTCTAAATTGGTTAAAAAAATCCAATATGAAATGTGCACTAGGAATTAACTGAGGCAAGAAGGGTGTTTAGGAAAAACTGCTTGATGTGAGAAAAGACAGCCTTTATGGTTCAGAAAAAAATGTGGTTTTATTATTTTATCGATGATTTTAGATGGTATGGTTGTAGTTTACCTTTAAGACAGCGTGTGGTTTTATTATTTTATCGATGATTTTAGATGGTATGGTTGTAGTTTACCTTTAAGACAGCGTCGTATATAAATAACTAGGACTCAAAAACAACTATATGTAGTAAAAATTATGCAGCCAATCACAGAGTTCCAATGCTCCAGTGTCCATTTAAGGTACCCACAGAAATTCTGCTTTCTGATTGGATGGGCATCCTCTTCTCACACCTGTTTAGTGTGGATGGGCTACAGAACTAGACTATCTGGAGTTTGGTCTTTCCTGCCCTACCTCATATTTAAATGCAGAAAAATACAAAGTACTGTAGCTCTACTTATTTTCCTGCCCTTCTTCCCACTTCCAGGCCACTAAGCATTACTTTTGGCCAGATGTAAAGCATGGTTCTTCCCAGGAACTGTTATCTCATTTACAGAAGTGAAAGCAACATAGGTTTGGCCCAAGGTTAAACAGCCAAACTGGCTCTGGTGAACTGCACAAAACAAGCAAGAGGAAAGGGTCACCAGTCTCCTTGTGAGCTTAGCTAACACTCATAGGTCCCACCATAGCCATAGGTGCCTTGGCACATAAGTGAAGACCAAAGTTCAGAATGCCCCAAATTTGAAATTCCCAAACTCAGGACATCTGCTTCAATGCCATCCCTTTTTACACTATTCTACTGAAGGCCAAAATACTCGATTCCATCTACCTTCAATTTGCTGACTTCAACTGGATATTTTCTATTTAGGTAAAAGTAGTGTGAATTGTTGCTGTTGTGTGCTGTCAAGTCAGAACTGACTGATAGGGTTTTCAAGGTAAGTAAGGCATGTAAGGAGTAGTTTTACCAGTTCCACACTCCCAGTTTTCATGGCAGGGCCATGGAATCAAACCCAAGTCTCCAGAATCCTGATCCATTACATTCTCCACTACACCTCATTTGTTGTTACACTTAAAGAACTAAGCACCTGATCTTTATGCTCTGTTTGTAATGTTTTAGTTGGTATCTTTGGTAGACTTTTTTGTTTCTTCTGTTAGTTGCCTTGCCCAATATTCGGTTGAAAAGGTGGAATACAAATACTCTTAACAAATAGCTTAATAAGTAAATAGGTGTAAGTCCCCTTCCCATTATATGGTCCCCAACAGATGCCCAATGCTATCAAATGTTCATAATGAGTTTACAATACTGAAAACTTAAAAACAACTGAAATTTGAAGCATGTGCTATTATATCTAGAATACATTTCTGTTTAAACACAAGATTGGATTGTAATGCAATAGAAAAAAAATAAACACACGCAGTACAAATCCTATAAGCCAACATAATGCAATTTTAATCTGAAGACTTCTTAGTCACCTTATTAAGTTTCTCTCCCCATTCTTACCCATATTATTGGCTTAATATAGAGAGCTCACAGCAGTTGAGAATGCTCAGAGCACTAAAATGTACAGTATCTAACAATTTTTATTACCTTTATAGGCAGACAAAGTGTGTGCTCCTCAGTATGCCCTTTTGTTCCAGATACTTGATTAAGAAGAAGAAACTGCCGTCTCATGATATAAGAACATAAATCTCCCTTTATGTCAATTTAAAAATGCAATTTTACATTGAAATAAACGGGGATTTATTTTCTTGCATTCTGAGACAGCAGTTACTTCCTTAAGAATCAGATTTGTTGGCTGTAACAGTTCCATTTGTTCCTTACAGGTATTTTGACCTGTGCCATCACATTAAGCTTCAGAGATATTCCCAAGCACCTCCAAGGCACCAAACAATTGTAAGACCAGGGCTTCCATTTCCTGTTCAGCAATAAGACAGTGGTGCACTGAGGCAG
Source organism: Pogona vitticeps (assembly GCF_051106095.1). Classification (NCBI taxonomy): domain Eukaryota; kingdom Metazoa; phylum Chordata; class Lepidosauria; order Squamata; family Agamidae; genus Pogona; species Pogona vitticeps. Next base: position 142,085,217 of record NC_135784.1, on the reverse strand, counting down.
GGCTCTTCCCATCTATGCTCAAACTCTCCGTGTTAGCAAAAGGGCAACAATAGTTTACTATTTTTCGGGCTTCAATGAAGTAAAGGGTGTCTGGCCAGAATTTTTCTTAAGGGTTGTCCTTTTGCTACCCAATATCTTTTTAAACAAGAGAATCAAATCTCACATAAACATGTATGCTTAGGTAAGTATAGATTCCTCTTTAACCATCACTCTGACTCCAATATTTCTAATAACATACATCTCTCCCACAATTGATTTCAAAAATTCTTCATCACCTCAATTAGTTTACACGCAAATATAAATCTGTTCTGAGTAGAAAACAAATAAATGAAATAAAAAATGATGAAGAATATTATTTTACAATGTTCAGAAAGACCATTTTCTCCCGTTCAAGAATAAAGAGAGGTCACTTATCTGTAACTCTGGTTCTTTGAGTAGTCATCTGTGAATTCACACTAATGGGTTAATCTGCCCCTGCGCAGAGATCTCTGGAATATTCTAGAGCTCAAACATGCGTTCACTAGGACCACCCCCCAGTACACATGGTCCGCCAGCGTGGTGATTACCTCACTTCCCCAAAAAGCCCGGCACTGTCTGCAGAATGAGACAGACATGACGGACAGAGGGGAGGATGGGAGGGAAGTGTGAATTCACAGAGGACCACTCCAAGAACCAGAGTTATAGGTAAGTAACCTCACTCTTTCTTCTTCGTGGTCTCTGTGAATGCACACTAATGGGTGATTACCAAGCTTAACTTATAGGTGGAGGGATATCATGGCAAGATCGAAGACAATACTGCACAACCAAAAGCCGCATCTCCTTGGCCTGTACATCTGATAATAGGATGCAAAAGTCGATGCAGATATCTGGAACAGGTACAGTAAGCCTCAAAGAAAAGCTGTGGAGGTGGCCATTGCCCTGGTGGAGTGAGCCTTGACACTGGTAGGGAGAGGCTTCTGGGTGAGCTAGTAATCCATCGTGAGATAGATTGTGGGGATATCTGTGCCCCTCTGTGAGGTGGATGAAGCGATATAAATAGCCGCTTAGATTTACAAAAAAAAGGCGGTCCTTTTGACATAAAAGGTGAGGGCACACCTCACACCCAAGAGGTGGAGGGATCACTCAACATCTGTTGATGGTGATGGGAAGTAGGTAGGTAGGATAATAGGTTGACGGACATGGAAATCAGAAACAACCTTAGGGAGGAAAGAAATGTCTGGATATAGGGTGACTTTATCTGGATGAAATTACAGGAACAGAGGGTCCACATGGAGCGCTGCTAGTTCAGACGCCCTACGGGCATATGTGATGGCCACGAGAAACAAAACTTTAAAGGAGAGGAAACAGTCAGAGGAAGTGGCAAGAGGTTCAAAGGGTGGAAGTGATAAACACTGGAGAGCCATGTGTAGCAACCACTGGGGCATAGGAGAGGGCCTAGGCGGATTGAGATGAGCCACTCCCTGGAGTACTGAAGAAAATGCTTCAGTATGGGATGCTGGAATAACAAGGCAGTGTCTGAGTCCTGTGGTTGGTAAGTTACAATAGCGGACGTGTACTGTAGATTTTGATTGTGGATAATGAGAAATGTCAGTCAAAGAGATAAGAAAGAAAAGCAGAAACTGCTCAAAGGGTATTAGGAGCCATAGGAAGATCATTCTGATGAGCGAACGTTTGGAAAGCACACCACTTGTACAAATAAAGTTGATTTGTGGTCGATTTCCTGGAATGGGTGAGGATGGTGTTTAGAGAGGGAGGATCCGCCAAGCTGTTAGGTTCAGGGATTGTAGGTCACGATGGTAAGTCTGACTGTGATGCTGAGTCAGGAGATGAGGGAGGTGAGGGAGACGGATCGACTGAGACATCGTGGACGTGAGCATTGTGAACCAGGGTTGCCTCGGCCAATATGGGGTGATTAGAATGCCATTTGTGCAGTCATATTTCAACTTCCCGATGGTTCGTAGGAGGAGTGGTATTGGAAGGAATAGGTAAAGGAGGTGCGTAGTCCAGCTCGTCATGAAAGCATTGCCGAGAGATCCTCGGCCAATGCCTGCCCTGGAAAAGTACTGGGTACATTTGGTATTGATCGCTGTGGCAAACACATCTATATCGGGATGACATCACTTGTTGCAAAGTTGAAGAAAGATGGTGTGGTCGAGGGACGACTTGTGCATTTGAGAATTCAGCCTGCGGAGAGAGTCCATCAATGCGTTGTGTTGTGTGGCAATATGGACTAATATTGGGAAGATGTGGTGATCCAAGCACCACTCCCAAAATTGGACAGCAAGATAGAGGAGGGGTAGAGAGAGTGTACCCCCTTGTTTGTTGATATAATAAAGTGCTGTCATATTGTCAGTGGTGACCTGGACTGAGGTGCCCGCAATGAGTGGCTGGAAAGCACAGCATGCTTTGAAGATCGCTAGCAATTTGAGGTTGTTGATTTGGAGAGTTTTTTTCATGAGAACACCATGTGGCATGGATTTGAAGGTCTTTGCAATGTGCACCCCAAACAACGGGGCTGGCATCGGTTGTAACTTGAATTGCCAGTTGGGGAGGTGTAAATGGTCATCCGAGGAAGATTGGCCGGTGTGATCCACTAAATCAGCTGGGATGCAAGTTCGCGGATGACTTGTAGAAACATAGTGGGTGGGTTGAGAAGTGGGTCGATTAAGGAGAGGTAGCACGCCTGGAATGAGCACATTTTCAGTCAGGCATGTTGAATGATGGATGTAGTGGAGGCCATGAAGCCGAGGAGGTGCTGTATATAATGAGCAGTGTCCCATGTGTAAGGCTGGTAGTGGATGACAAGAGAACGTATCTTGATTGCGCATTCTCAAGGGAGGAATAGTCCTGGCGTGATGCAAGTCTAGAACGACGCCAATATAATTGACTCTTTGAGGGAGTTAGTACGAGATCTGCCAAAAGAGTGACAGCAACGTCTTTTAGAGCTTGTGCTCGCAACTCAGCCATGAGTAACCAGTCGTCAATGTACGGGAACACCGAGATTCCAAGGGTGCGAAGGTGCGCATGCATTTTGTAAACACTCACAGAGCTGTGGAGAGGCCAAACGGTAGGGTGTTGAATTCATAGGTGGCATGACCAAAGGAAAAGGGAAGGAATTTGCAATTGTTGTGTCCGATGGTGATATGAAAATAGGCGTTGCTCAAGTTGAAGACTGACAACCAGTCTCCCTCCTGGAGAAGGGGAAGTATACGTTCCGGAATCACCATGCAGAAGTGCCTCTGAGTGATGAAGTAATTGAGGTCACGAAGGTTGAGGATGGGACATAGAGTGTTGTCTCATTTTGGAACGAGGAAGTATCAGGAGAAGAAGCCCAGTTTGAGGCACTCGGGGTGATGAGAGAAATAGCGTTCTTTGAAAGGAGTGACTGGATCTCTGATTTGAGAGCAGTGGATGGGGAAGTCAGAACGATCCATGGTGGTGGTACAGAAAGGAATTCTATTGCGTATCCGATGGAAATGATTGCTAGAACCCACAAATCTGTGGTAATGCGCGTCCAAGATTGAAAATGGTGTGCGAGGCGGGTGGTGACGGGAGGGGATGGAGTGGGAAGCAGGACAGTTGGAAAGTCAAAGGATCTGTTTGCTTTTTTTATCAGGGCGCCTGAAGGATTGACAAGGGTGCTGTTTCTGAATGTGCTGACGAGGTTGGAAGGAGGAAGACAGTTGAGGTAAGTAGCATTGCTTGTCTAGAAAAGACTTGTATTGGTTGAAGGGACTTTTTTGATTCTTTGGTTTGGTACTGGGTGGTTTCGAAGTAGTCTTAGGTGTCGGGGTGGACTGAGATGTCAATCCACACAACTTCAACTTGGGAAATTTTGGCTTAGGTTTAGGAGACTGTAACAGCGAATTGGTGGCTGAATAAACTGGTGGCAGTTGTGAAGCTTGAGAGTCCTCCATCTTGTTCAGTGGACGAAGAGATTGCTCCCACAGGAAAGATTTAAGACGTTGTTGATGGAGCTTGAAGGATTGTTTAGTAAAGTTTTTGCTATAGGAGCAAGACGCTGGTTGATGCTACTCTCCCAAACAAAATAAGCAAGAATCGTGGCCATCAGACACCAGCAACTTATTAGTGCACAAAGTGCACCTCTCAAACAGCCCTGTCGGGGCCATAAAAAGGGAAGGGGGGGAAAGAGGAGGAAATTAAAAATGAGAAGAAAGTCACAAAGAATAACAAAAAGGTATATTGAACAGTCTATTTGAAAATATGAACAATTTTTTTTTCAGGAAAAGAACTAATCTGTGCGAACGGAGAGCTCAGAGATATGAAACCTTAGCGGCAGCAAAAAGGAACTGACGTAATCGCCACGACAGGCGGACCACGTGTACTGGGGGGGGTCCTAACAAACGCATGTTTGAGCTCTAGAATATTCTGGAGATCTCTGCGCAGGCACAGATTTACCCATTATTGTGCATTCACAGAGACCACGAAGAAGAACCTCTGTTCACAGGGCACCCAACCAAAGAAAGTACTTGCTGTGGCAATTTATTATCTTCATTGGTTTTATAAATTATACAGGAAAAAATAAATTAATGATAAAATGTGCACATGTCTATGTATAACCAGTGAGGCTTTAAAATAGAATAGCCTAGGAATAAACCTACGAGTACCTAAGAGTATTGTCATAGCGAAGGCAAACAAGCTCTCATCTGATAATTCTTCTTGAGAAGGGAACAGAATATCTAAAATATTTTCAAAATTCCAGAGTATACCCTGGAGCTGTCCACTGAACAAGATTCCAGACAGAAGATTGCTATCTCTATTTACACATGTACCAATAACATGGTCAGTTCAACAAAAGAAAAGCAGAGAAGTCCTTTTAGGACCAGGGGGAAAAACCACCAGGTTTGCTGTGTTGTGCAACCTATAAAAACACACAACATTTGGGTTCAAGAACATTATACTTCATTAATATATTTGCAGTAAGATGGTTTTGCTCTTAGATTCCAAAATAATTTATACTGACAGAAGAGGTAGTTCATTATGTAGACATACCTGGACAGAGTCTTGAACTCTCAACACTCAAACACTAAAGGCAGCTTAAAAATCACCACCATCCCTATCCTCCCTATTTCCTCACATTATTCATAAGGGTTCCAGCTCCATTTACTCGTTTGAGCAAACCACAGTTTGCTGTTTAATTATTTTGGTCCCATTTTGCAGAGCAAGCATAAACTACATTCGACTTGTTCAGATAAAAGAGCAGACTATGGTTTGCCTAAAACCCACAAAAGACACAATGATCTGCATATGCAAGCAGCAGAAAGGTTAGAGAGAGATTCAGCCTGGTGAATTGTTTGCACCTCTGATTTTCACTAGCAGCCCACCCTCACATCTGAAGAATCCATTTTATTAGGCAGCAAAGCCAGAGATGTACAAACAGCAAGAAGCTTGGAGCCACAGAAAGAGGCTTGAAGGCTTGAAGGCCAAAAATGAGAAAGCAGTCTCGGGTGGCTTCAAAGAAGTCTAAGCCAGTGCCTTTCTGTTCCTCCCTGATTTTTTAAAGCGAATGCAAACATCCACCTGCTCAAGTTTTTACCTAGCCAGCTAATCTGAAAGGTTATAAATTGTCCAGTGTAGGGTCTTGGCAGGAAATATGACCCGACTTTAAAATGTCATTCTGCTCTGCTGCCTTCCCAGATTTCCAAATCAAAGTCCCCCTTTCCTTTCACATGAATCAGATTGTTGTCTCATTTTCCTAGAGAAATCTGCGTTGCTTTGTGTACCCAGAAGGAAGGTTTATATCAAGGCAAGAGGCCTGTTGAATCCAATGCCTGGATCTACATGTTACATGGTTAACCAGTGGATTGCCCGCTCCCTTTTGGGAGGCCTCACAAAGTCTCATGTCTTTAATATAAGCTGGTGCTCCAACTGAATCCAATGGTGATGGAAGTTTGTAATGAAGAGCATTGTGGAAAACTACTACGAGTCTCAAGAGAAGCACAACAGTCCCAGTCAGTTTTTTTTTTAATTCTTTGGGGGTTAGTTTTTAGGGTAGTTCTCCCTATTTCCTTTCTCAACTGGGGGTTAGTTTTTGGGTAGATTTTCTTCCTCATTTTCTTTCCCAGTTCACTTGATTCTCCCCAGATCTCTTCCTTGGAATAATAGGAATCAATGAAGAAGCCCCATATTTATGATTTCAAGTTCTATTTTTACAAACTATCAAGAACAAGGACAACTGAAAGTAGCCTGTGCCCCTGTATTTATCCAAGCATCCACAATGAAACAGTAGTTCCCAAGTCAGCTCCATGGAATAAAGTAATTATAATTGCATCCACTTCCCTGCTTTCCTTCTCCAAACCTATATTTTTCTCATGGCCAACATTTACTTTGTCAATGCAGCCCACTTTACTAACTGAAATTTAATTCAAATTATATCAGCAATATGTCTCTAAGGATCACTAAACTATAAAGACACAGAGATGCAAAGTAAATAAAGCCCAGCTCCAAACCTTGACCAGTATATTTAAATCACAAGTGCACACCAGGAACAAGTAGGAGCTGAACAATATATAATAATTATCCTTTCTTACAAAAATGAGAAGTGATAACCGTTTTCAGGCCCATTTCAGATATGATGTTCAAAGAGCATAACCACTTGAAAATTTAGCTGGGTGAGCATCCTTCCTTATAGGACAGTATTTCTATGAAGCAAATGACCACATGGTAACAGAAATTTTATCTACCACATTACCTGGGGATGCTTTCCTTACCATAATCAAAACTGCCATACCCAGGGGAGGGGGGTGTTTAATGCTCCACTTAAATAACTGCTTATATTGGAGGAAACCAATCTGTTCCATTTTTTTTACTATCATGCTTTAAAATAAAACTCTAAAGCAACCTAGAAAACAGCCATTAGCAATATAGTCTAATTATCTCAAACTAGTAAAAAGCACTAAAAATGATGACACAAATAAGAACTCAATCTGTGGAGATAAACAGCTACTTTGCCTATTTTGAAAATAATAAAAATAAAAATAGGAAAATGCTTAATACAAATGGCAGTGTAAAATCTTGATTTTAAACATCATTCCTATTTTTAAAGACTGCTAGTCCAACAGAAGCCTGAGAGTTATATTCAAAAAACTTGAAAGATCCCATATACAAGGACAGAGAAGGTAGGAATATTGTCAAGTTATGTAAGACATTTTCCTTACTTAATCTGAATGGAAAGCATTTCCATGTAACAATATCAGAAATGGACACATGTACCAGGAAAAGAGAGGCTTTGACCTCAAACAAACACTAAAAGTACTTACCCTTGGTTGCCAGTTTTCATATTGTTTCTGCAAGTTTGCACCGATTGTTTCCAGAGCTTTCTGCGGCCCCATTGACAGAGGATCTAAAACACACAAAAGAACCAAAAGATTTCTGATTTCAAGTGTGCTGAAGTAACTTCTACATGTATATTGACATCTGTACACATGGCAAGTGTCTGAATGCAGATTCTAAAACCCGTTAACATTATTTTCTACCAAAGTATTGCTGACTCTAAACATATTAACTGAGTGTTCTGTACAAAATGTTCTGGAGCCTTATAATTCTTGCCATCTTGATGGTCGAGCTAGAAAAAGTGTTTAGTGGGGAGGTCATATCAAAATTATGTGTATACTGTATGTGGAATTTGGAGAAGGAGAAGGTAATGTTTACTTTGGCAAAGAGAAGGGAAAGAAGAGAGGAAAACAACTATCACAAATGTAACTGCCAGCCATTGTGCATAAATTCATTGTGGAAAAACCAAACTACCTTCATGAAGATGATACCAGTTTGGCTGTTCATACAGCATATTTCAGCATGAGGGTTCATCTGTTGTCTTTAAAACACAACTTTTAATTTGAATTTTGTACTGTTTTACACAGTGTTGTATGGACGGACTAACATTCCAACATTCCATCTGCCTGCTGATTACCATATTTTTCCGTGTATAAGACGAGCCAAAGTATAAGACGAACCCCACTTTTTCTAACCCCAAATTTAAAAAAGCAGGGATCAAAGGGCTCCCTTTTTGCTAAGCCCCGTACCTTGGCAAAAGGCAAGGTAAGTGGCTGTCAAAGTGACTGCCGCTTTTCCTCGCCTCTTGAGAAGGCACGGAGTTTAGCAAAAAAGGAAGGAGAGCCGTTGCTCCCTTTCCTTTTTGCTCACGAGGCAGGAAGAGGTGCCCAAGCATGCACGAGTGCTTGTTTGCCTTCGCCTCTGCCTCCTGCTGCCTCCACCACGGGAGGGGACAAGGCAGCGGTGATCAGGCGGGGGGGAGGCAGCAGCAAGAGGC